>NC_088340.1:15515000-15815000 GCF_036884655.1 Musa acuminata AAA Group
TCTCCGAAACAGTTTTCGTCAAAATCAGTTTTTATCATACTAAGGTTTTTTAAATCGACGTAATTTTACCGCTGCACTAATTCACCCCCCCCTAGTGTCGACCCCTTTCGTAACAGTTGATATCAGAGCCTCATTATTTCTTATTTGGTTTAACACCCAAGAGAAATGACTCTTTTCGGCTTTCAAGAGGGTCACTCTCTCATTCGTCCTCCCTTGTTCAATGGGACGGACTACACATATTAGAAAACTCGAATGAGAGTTTTCTTACTTTCTTTGGATTTAAATTTATAGAGTATTGTAGAAAATGGTTTTTGAATATCTTCTCTTCCAATGAACCATTGGAATGATTTGGAGAAGAAGACGTTTTCTATAAATACTAGAGCTATGAATGCTTTATTTTGCGCCTTAGATAAAAATGAATTCAATCGGGTTTTTTTGTGCGAAACGACTTTCGATATTTGGCACATTTTCAAAATCATACACGAAGGCATGAATAGAGTTAAAGAGTCTAAAGTTAATCTTTTATTGCATGATTTTGAACTTTTTCGAATGAAGCCTAGCGAAACCATTGTTGACATGTACACCCGTTTTACGGATACTGTCAATGGTTTAAAAGCTCTTGGCAAATGCTTTTCTAATTTTGAACTCGTTAACAAGATTTTACGATCACTATCTAAGAATTGGGATTCAAAAATAACGGCTATACAAGAATAAAAAAATTTGAATACTTTTTTGGTCGAAGAACTTATCGGGTCTCTAATGACCTATGAAATGACGTGTAATGCATGTAAAGAACTTGAGAACCACCTTCTAAAGAACAAGAAGGATTTCGGACTAAGAAAAATCGAAGACCACTCGAGCATAAGCTCAAGTGATCGTGAACATGAACTTCTCACTATGAAATTTAAAAGGTTCATGAAACAAGAGTTAAAGAATAAAAATAAACTTAAAAAGAACGCAACTACTTGCTATTAATGCAAGAAGAAGGAAGCCATTTGGGACGAATCAAACTCATCCGAAGACGCGGAGAAAATCAACAAAGGTGAGGTGGCAAACTATGCCTTAACGGCTTTCGACGATGAGGTAATCAAAATGCCCTTAGTTTACTTTGAAATTTCTTGATGTTCTTCATGAGTTGTTTTTAATTTAGTTTTAAAAAAAGTATATAATTTTAATTGCATGTTTAATGATGTAATGAAAATGTAAAAATAAAATAGGGTCATGCTTATAATGCTAGTAATTTTGAAAATGATAATGAAAATTACATATTTTATGATAAAAAAATAAAATAATTAGATTTAAATCTAATGATAATCATATGTATGTTTTTCAAGAAGAAATAATATGTATCTTGATGATTTTTCGATTTTGTTTAAAAATACATTATGTTCAATGAAACCATGCTTGATATCTTAATGAAAATGTTAAGAGATTTGATATCATGCTTAATGAGTTTATATTTCAAAATTATGCATGATGATTTTTATGATTTATGGCTTGTTGATCCTTGTCGTGATGAAATTTAATTTTTTAGTTTTGAAACGATGATGAATGTTTTTATTTAGCAAAGGCATGCTTGTATGAAATAAAAGGGGAACACATTTCTTAAAAATTTCTCAATTCCTATGTTATGAAATTTTGAACCATGAAATTGATTTTAATTTTTCATTAATGAATCCATGTATATTATGCTTTTGTGAATCTCATGGATTATGAAAATGATTTAAATTTAATAGATTTTATCGAAATCATGATCTTGATTTCTCATGATTTATAACTTGAAAATTCTTTTTATAAATCAAGATTGTCTACTATGATTCTTTCTTTTTGCCATTTGAGTTATAAAAAAAGAATCATAATATGTCTCTTGATATTCACAATTTGTCTTCATGTATATCTCATCACCAAAAATCTCTTGATATTTTTTTTATGATGATATGAAATTATGCATGAAATACTCATGAATTTATGTTGATGCAAACAAATGAGAAGTTATGATCATGATAGAATGTAATATAATTTGACATTTATATACCATCATGATTTGAAAAGCTATGATTTGTTGCCGAAATGATATATCATGAATGTTTGAATATCATATATGATATGTATGCCCATAGTGATTGATTTATTTGTGTCATGCATGAAGTAAGGATACAAATGTAAGGTTTTGAAATTGTGCATGGTTTAATTTGAAAATATAACGATACATAAATAAGATTGATACTTTACCTTTGTTATAATTTGAAAATTATTGTAAAAGGAAAAGAATTACAAAATTATATTCTTCCATTCTTTTTGACAATGACATAGGGGGAGCAAATTTTACTAGCTTACTAGCTAGCTTACATACTTCAAGAAGAAGCAAAAAGCTTGCTCATCTCAAAAGATGCAAAAATCTTGCCAACTTTCATATGTGTAAAATTTGCTAGCTTACAAATTGCAAGAAGAAGAACTTGATATCTTGAACATCACCAAGAATTTGCTACTTTGCATGATGTAAAATTTGCTAGAGTTGCTAGCTTGTAATCTAAAGAGAAGCAAAGGATTGTTATCTCAAAAGAAGCAAAAGTGCTATCTTGCCTATCTCAAGAAGCAAAACATACTAACTTGCACATCTAGCAAAATTTACGAACTTGCATATTTCAAGAAGCAAGAGTTGCTTTCTTGAATATCTCAAAATTGCTAGCTTGCATGTTCTAAAATATTATAAGATTCACTAGCTTGCATGATGATAAAATTGAAAATTATGTTTATTATGTAATGATTTGAACTTATATCACAAACACTTGATAGTTGGAACCTCTCCTTTTTATTGATGACAAAGGGGGAGAAGTATGATCATGTTATGCATGATGACATATTGTAAATATTCATGATGAAATTTGCAATGACTTGAATTCAGCTTGAATTCAAGGTTCTATCAATATAGCATATTGATAGGGGGAGTTAAGGTTAACTCCGTCATTAATTAGTTATTATCATAAAAAAGGGAGAGTTTGTTGAATCTCATATTTTGATTATGAAACCAATTGATAAGTGTTTATGATTTGATCTATGTTTTTAGTGACATAGGATGCTTCGATCAGGATGAGACAATTAAA
The DNA here is from genome assembly GCF_036884655.1 of Musa acuminata AAA Group. NCBI lineage: Eukaryota > Viridiplantae > Streptophyta > Magnoliopsida > Zingiberales > Musaceae > Musa > Musa acuminata. The sequence goes on from NC_088340.1 coordinate 15,518,105, forward strand.
GCAGGAAGAATCATATTGGGCCAGTGGAACATGTTAGAAGATTGGACGTCAAGCCGAAGGATCAGTTGACGTATCGACAGAAGGCTTTGGGCCATGGATTCGGGCATCCAGCCAAGAAGAGTGGATATTACGTCAAGGATATAGGAGTTGCAGAGTCAATTAGACGATTAGACTATAGGCCATAAGAGAGGACGATACGCCAAAGAATCGGACAAAGCGTCGATGGACCAATGACATGCCGGACAATATGATTCAAGCTTAGTAATAATTGTCTAGATCGAAGTGTGTTTTACATGTGCAGGATTAACTACGATAGCAAGGCATGAAGCAAAATGAAGTCTTGGAGTCAAGAATGCGATTTCATTGAGAGTTTGAGAGTTCGTCGGAAGTCTATATGTTCATCGGATGTTCTGTAGGAACCAGTCGATAAGTCTCGAAGCTTGCAAGAGAAGCTTATCGGAACTTGCCAAGAAGATTATCGTGAAGTCCAGGAGCTTGCTGGGAGTCCGCTAGAATATTGCAAAGAGATCCTCGGAAGTTCGTCGGAAGATCACTGGAAGCTCGCCGGAAGAAACTAGACTAACAGACTTGTTTAGCTTAAGAAATGTCTTAGAATTCGTACTTAGCACGTAATTGGGATTGGATTTGGGCCAACCTAATTAGGGGCCAGTTAGGCCTATGTAAGAACTGTGTTGGGCCCAATGAAAGGACCAAATAGTGACCCAAGAAGTTACACCATCATGGCACAGTCTTCGAGACTATGTCAAGTGGTGGTACTACCCCTAGCAGGGTGCCAAGCGACAGTACCACCAGTTTGGGTAGTGGTACCGCCCAGTGGCCTAGTGTCAGGCGGTGGTACCACCAGACTAGGCGGTAGTACCGCCCAGTGCAGTGTAAGTGTCAAATTGACATAGGCGGTGGTACCGCCCGAACCCAGGAAACCTGGGATGAGATGATTTTAGGCTCTATGTTTGAATCAACTTGAGGCCTATAAATACCCTACTCATTCCTGGTTAACACACACAAGTATTGAGAGTAAAAAGGAAAGAAACTTTGATGTAATCTTGTGTGAAACTCCTCTCAAAGTTCTAAGTGTTAGAATAGTTTGAGAGAGGAGTGAGTGGGGGTGTAAGGGTTATCTCCTAAACCCGGTAAAAGGAGAAAGAGTTGTAAGGAGGTTGATTTTCGCTTATAAAGAAAGATCGATAGTGGATACCGGTGGCCTTTGTTTGGAACGAGTCAGCACTAAGAGGGGGGATGAATTAGGGCAGCGGTAAAAATTACATCGGTTAAAAAAACCTTCGTACGATAAAATTTGATTTCTACGAAAACCATTTTGAAAAGATTTTAAATTAAAAGCATACGAAAGTGTAGTTGATGTAAAGCAAGGAAGCCGGTTTGCAGTTAAGATAAATGGCAAAACAGAAATGCAAACCAATTTATAGTGGTTCGGTCGTTGTGACCTATATCCACTCCTCCGATTCCTCTTCTGTCGAGGCCATCGGCATTTGCTATCGATCTTCCTTTAATAGGCAAAGATTGACCTCATTCTTACACCCCTCCTCTCCTTTTACCGGGTTTAGGAGACAACCCTTACAAGCACAAACACTCTTCTCTAAATAGAATTCTAAAGTTAGATCTAGAGGAGGGATTTCTCAAGTGATTTCTACAGCGTTTTCTCACTTTAAAACTCTCCGTGCTTGTATTTGTTAACCAGGGACGAAAGGGGTATTTATAGGCTTCAAGTTGATTCAAACATGGAGCCTAAAAAGGTCTCATCCCAAGTTTCCTAGGTACTGGCGGTACCACCACCATTCCTGGGCGGTACTACTGCCATAGGATCTGGTACTTGGCGATACCACCGCCAAATAGGGGCGGTACCATCGTTGGCAGCATTGCTGTCGGTGGTACCATCGCCCATATTTCCTAGGGTGATGTTCCCCAAGCGATGCCACCATTGGCCAAGGTTTTAACACCCTGATTGGGCCTTGAATCCGGCCAAAACTAGCCCACCTTCGAGCCCAGTTGGCTCCTAATATAGTTGATGGGATTATCTCCCAATCACAACTATAATTATGTGCTAACTACGATTCCTAAGACATAATCTAAGCAAGATAAAGCTAGTTTCTTCCGGCAAGCTTCCGATGAATTTCCGACGATCTTTCAGCAATGTTACGGTGGACTCCCGGCAAGCTCCTGGACTTCATGATTATCTTCTTGGTGAGTTCCGATGAGCTTCTTTGGCAAGCTCCTAGATTTCTTGGTTGGTTCCGATAGAACTTCCGACGAACTCCCAATGAAATTATGTTCTTGACTTGGGGACTTCATTTTGCTTTATGCCTTGCTATCGTAGTTAATCCTGCACACATAAAAACAAACATCGATTTAGACAATTATTACTAAGCATGAATCATGTCATCCGATATGTCATTGGTCCATCGACGCTTCGTCTGATTCTTCAGCGCATCGTCCTCTCTTGTGGCCTATTGCCAAATCGGCCAATTGACCGCGCAACTCTGATATCCTCGGAACAATATCCGCTCTTTTTGGTACGATGCTCGAATCCATGGCCCGAAGCCTTCTGTCAATACATTGACCGATCCTCCGGCCCGACGTCTAATCTTCTAACACATTTTCCTCCGGCCCAACATGATTTTTCATGCTTTAATTGTCTCTCCCTGATTGAAGCATCCTGTGTCACTCAAAATACAGATTAAATCATCAAAACTTATCAATTGGTTTCATTATCAAAATTCGAGATTCAACAATCTCCCCCTTTTTGATGATGACAACCAATTGATGACAGAGTTAACCTTAACTCCTAGAGTTTAACCAAACTCCCCCTATCAATATGCCATATTGATAGAACTCTTAGATTCAAAAATCTAAGCAACATGTTATCATAAACATATGCATAACATCATCATACTTCTCCCCTTTTGTCATCAACAAAAAGGAGAAGTCCACTTATCAAATGTCTAGACATACAAGTTCAAATCATTGCATGAAAAACATAATATCAAATTTTATCATTATGCAATTTGTAAGCTAGAAATTTTAGCAAGTGTTACATCATGTAAGCTATCAAGATTTAGATATGCAAGGTAATAAGATAGCAAGTTTACAACATACAAGCTAGCAAAAATTTCGAAAGCAAATGCAACATAGCGATGTCCAAGATAGCAAGCTCCTTCTTCTCTTTTGAGAAGTACCATTTTTGCTTCCTTTGCAAAGTGCAAGCTACCAAAATTTTACAACATTTTAAAACATGCAAGCTAGAAATTTTGAGATGTTCAAAAAAGCAACTCTTGCTTCTTAAAATATAAGTTTTTCAAGATGTGCAAGTTAACATTTTTTTGCTTCTTGAGATTGGCAAGATAGCACTTCTTGGTGATGTTCAAGATAGCAAGTTCTACATCATGCAAGCTAGTGAATCTTACAACATTTTAGAACATGCATAATCACCAAATCGTCATAAATTTTAATGATGTGCAAAATTATAAATTTTGCAAGTTTGCATTTGTGCGTCTTGAGATTTGCAAGATAGCACTTCTTGCTTCCTTTTTGAGATGAGCAAGCTAGCAAGTTTGCTTCTTTTGTAATGTGCAATTTTACAAATTTTGCATCTTGAGCTTGCAATTTTTCTCCCCTTTGTCATTGTCAAAAAGAAGAGAAGAATATATTTTTGTATCTCTTTTTCCCTTTACAATAATTTTCAACTCATGATAAAGGATGAATAATAAAAAAATCAAGTTATGAATGTCAAAACAATTTTTCATCATGAATATTTTTTCATTGCATGCATCATTATCATAAGTTGAAGTATTGCATGCATAATTTCAAATTATCATTCATAATTACATTAATGTTTCAATCATTAGGATCGAAAAGTAAATTTCGTCATAAAAACCATCAAGTCTAAAAAAGTATTACATATTAAACATAAGGCTTCTTTAACATGAGATTTGATTTATCATTTTAATTCCAATGATAATATATTTACCTTTTTATATGTTTCATTTTAAGTGATTGATTTCATATAAGCATACTCAAGAATTTTCATATGAAAACCATACATCAATGTTTAAAACGGAAAGATAAAAAATCATCAAGATCAAAAAGTGTAACACCTAATTCCAAAATATATGATTTCGAATCATTACTTCAGGTCATCATGCATAAAAATCATATGCAAATATTTATTTTCAAAACATTCATCATGATAAGGCATATAAGCCAAAGAAAACATAAAGCATATTCATCAATCATAGTTTCATTGAGCATAAGGCATTTTCAAACAAAATCGAAAATCAATATGAAAATCATCAAGATATACCTTATTTCTTCTTGAAAAACATACATAGGTTTATCATTAGATTTAAATCTAACATTTTATTCCTTTGACATAAAACATGTAATTTTCATTATCATTTTCAAAATTACTAACATGATAAGCATGATCCTATTTTATTTTTACATTTTTCATTACATCATTAAACATATAAATTTTAAGAAAAATAATTAAACTAAATTAAAAATAACTCATTAAAAGTATTATGTAATTTTGAAATAAATTAAAGGAGTTTCGTTTGAATTGTTTACCTCATTGTAGAAAGCCGTTAGGGCGTAGTTTGCCACCTCGCCTTTGTTGATTTTCTCCTCATCTTCGGAGGAGCTCGATTCATCCCAAAGTTCTTTCCTCTTCTTGCGTTTATACCAAGTAGTTGCATTCTTTTTGTTCTTTAATTTTTGTTTCATGAACTTTATAAATTTAATGAGTAGTTCAAGTTTACCATCACTTGAGCTTATTCTCGAGTGGTCTTCATGTATTCTAAGTACCAATTCCTTCCTATTCTTTGGAAGGTTATCCTTGAGTTTTTCACGTGCATTACACGTTATTTCATAGGTCATCAAAGATGCTATAAGTTCTTAGAGAGGGAAATAGTTCAAGTTTTTTTATTCTTGAATAGCCATTACTTTTGAATCCCAAGTTTTAGAGACTGAGCGTAAAACTTTATTCACAAGTTCAAGATTCAAAAAATATTTACCAAGAGCTTTTAAACTATTGACGACATTCGTAAAGCAGGTGTACATGTCAATAATAGTTTCGCTCGGCTTCATTTGAAACAGCTTGAAATCATGCATTAAAAAATTAATCTTTGAATCTTTTACTCTATTAGTGCCTTCGTGTGTGATTTCAAGAATGTGCCAAATATCGAAAGTATTTTCGCACAAAGAAACCCGATTGAATTTGTTTTTGTCTAAGGCACAAAATAGTGCATTCATAGCTCTAGCATTTAAAGAAAACATCTTCTTTTCCAAATTATTCCAATCGTTCATTAGAAGAGAAGACTTTTGAAATCTGTTTTCGACCATATTCCATAAATTTAAATCAATCGAAAGCAAGAAAACTCTCATTTGAGTTTTCCAATAAGTGTTGTCCGTCCCATTAAAAAAGGGAGGACGAATAAGAGAAAGTCCCTCGTGAAAGTCGAAAAGAGCCATTTCTCTTTAGGTGTTAAACCAAATGAGAAAATGAGTCTATGTTACCAACTATTAGGAATGAGTCGGCACTAAGTTGGGGGGTGAATTAGTGCAGCGGTAAAAATTACGTCGGTTAGAAAAACCTTCGTACGTTAAAATTTGATTTCTATGAAAACCATTTCGGAAATATCGTTCAATTGAAAGCATACGGAATTATAGTTGATGTAAAGCAAGGAAGACAATTTGCAATTAAGATAAATGGCAAAACAGAAATGCAAACCGATTTATAGTGGTTCGGTCGTCGAGACCTACATCCACTCTGATTCCTCTTCCGTCGAGGCCACCGACATTCACTATCGATCTTCCTTTAATAGGTGAAGATCAACCTCGTTCTTACACCCCTCTTCTCCTTTTACCGGGTTTAGGAGACAACCCTTCAAGCACACACATTCCTCTCTAAATAGAATTCTAAAGTTAGATTTAGAGGAGGGATTTCTCAAGTGATTTCTACAGCGTTTTCTCACTTTAAAATCTCTGTGCTTGTGTTTGTTAATTAGGGATGAGAGGGGTATTTATAGGCTTCAAGTTGATTCAAACTTGGAGCCCAAGAACGATGGTACTACCACTGCAGGATCTAGTACTGGGTGGTACCACCGCTGAACAGGGGTGGTACCATCGCCCAGATTTCCTAGGGTGATGTTCCCCATGCGGTGCTACCGCCAGCCTTGGCGGTGCCACTGTTGGCCAGGGTTTTAGCAAACTAGTTGGGCCTTGAATTTGGCCCAAACCAACCCACCTTCGGGCCTAGTTGGCCCCTAATAGAGTTGATAGGATTATCTCTCAATCACAACTCTAATTATGTGCCCCCCTCTTAATGCTCTTGATGTTGAATCTCGGATTTTGATGATGAAATCAATTGATGGGTTAATTGATCTAATCCATATTATTGAGTTAAGTGTGCAGGATTAACTATGATAACCAGAAAACACAAAGCAAGAATACTGGAGTCAAGATCGATGGACGTTTAAGAGTCCGAAGAATCGTCGGAGATGCTACCGGAACCAACCGAGAAGAAATCGGGAACCTATCGGAATTTTCGAAAGTTCGCCGAAGAGATCGTCGGAGGTTCACGGAGATCACCGAGAAGGCTCGGCTACTCGTTAAAGTCATCACAAGATCGGGAGCTTGATGGGAGTCCGTCGGAAGAAGTTCGTCGGAAAGCTCGCTGAAACAAGACTCGACGTTCGCGGTTGAAAGCTTGCTTAGGATGTGTTTTTGTTATGTAGTTCACTTGTAATTAGGATTAGGATTAAGAGATAATCCTATATCCTAGTTAGGGGCCAACTAGGCCCAAAGTCAGATATGGTTTGGGCTAAAATTAAGCCAAACCAGTGAAATCGGAGAGCTAGGCGGTGGCACTGCCTAGTTGGGCGGTAGCACCGCCCAGCACCCGAGAGTTGAGCGGTGACACCTCCTGGGCTGGGCAGTTGCACCACCCAGCACCCGAACGCTGGGCGGTGGCACCGCTTGGCTGGGCGGTGGCACCGCCAGCATCGGGAACCCAAAGAGAATTCAAATTTTGGAGCCCAAAATTTGAATCCTCTTGAGGCCTATAAATACCCCTCAAATCTCAGCTAAGATTACAACTTTTGAGAAGCATTTGATTGAGAGAAAAGTCTTAGAAAGCCTTAGCAAGTCTTGTTTTCAATTTGCTAGAGAGTTCTCCTCATTCTTTCTTATTGAAAATTTGTAAGAGGTTGAACTACTTGTAAAAGGTTGTAAGAGGGGTATTTACCCTTCCATTTCAAGAGATTTGCTAGTGGAAGGTGGGAGCCTCATCGAAGAGGGGCCTTGTAAGTGGATGTAGGTCATTTGACCGAACCACTCTAAAATCGGCGTAATCTCTGGTTTGCATTTCATTATTGCTATTTACATTACTGCAAACCTTCTTACATGCTTTAGTTCCTTATTACCTTTGCTGCGCAACTTCAAGAATACGCTTTCAAGTTAAGCTTTTCAAGTTCCGTTCTTATCGTACGAAAGATTTTTCTAAAACTGAAGTTTTAATCCGCTGCACTAATTCACCCCCCTCTCTTAGTGCCGCTCCGATCCTAACAAGTGGTATCAGAGCGAGGTTATCTCTCATATTTGGTTTAATACCCAAGAGAGATGGCTTACTCCGGCATGCAAGAGGGTCATTCTATTGCACGACCACCTTTGTTTAATAGGTCGGATTACATATATTGGAAGACTCGCATGAGGATCTTCCTTATTTCTATGGACTTTGAGCTTTGGTCTATTGTCGAGAATGGGTTTCAAAAATCTTCTCTTCCGATGAGCGAATGGAATGAATCGGAGAAGAAGGTTTTTGCTTTAAATGCAAAGGCTATGAATGCCTTGTTTTGTGCACTAGACAAAAACGAATTTAATCGTGTTTCAATTTGTGATTCGGCTTTTGATATTTAGAGAACTCTTGAGGTCACTCATGAAGGCACTAGCTGAGTGAAAGAGTCCAAAATCAACATCCTTGTGCACTCTTATGAACTTTTCCGAATGAAACCAAGTGAGTCCATCGGAGACATGTACACCCGGTTTACGGATGTCATCAATGGACTCAAAGCTCTTGGTAAAGATTTTACTAACTTTGAACTAGTAACTAAAATCTTAAGATCCCTCCCTAAAAGTTGGGATCCAAAAGTTACGGCCATTCAAGAGGCCAAAGACCTTAAAGCATTCCCTCTTGAAGAACTCATTGGGTCTCTAATGACTTACGAAATGACATGTCAAGCTCATGACGAGCTCGAGAACCCCCTTCTAAAGAACAGGAAGGATATGACACTTAAATCACAAGAAGACCACTTGAAAGGAACATCAAGTGATGAGGACAGTGACAATGACATTGCACTTTTGACTCAAAAATTTAAAAAATATTTAAGAAAGAATAAATTTAAAAATAATATAAAAAATAAATTTGAACAAAAGAAGGACCAAGTGATTTGCTATAAATGCAAAAAACTGGGCCACTGCAAGAACGATTGTCCTCAAGCCAAAAAGAGAACATCAAAGAAGAAGGCGCTCAAGGCAACGTGGGATGATTCAAGCGCGTCCGAAGAAGAGGAGTCCAACACCGAGCAAGTTGCTCATTACGCGCTAATGGCTTTAGGAGAAGAGGTATGTGATTTATTTAATGAAGATTTATCTTTTGAAGAATTCTCTATCGCTTTTCATGAATTATTTGATGAATGTAGAACTGTTAGCAAGAAGTTAAGTATCTTAAAGAAAGAGCATGCTTTGCTATAAGATAAGTTTGAGAATCTTCAAACTCCTCCATGCTCTAAGTGTGAGCATTTAGAAGCAATAAAAAATGAAAATTTGCTTCTTAAAGAAACCTTAAACAAGTTTAAGGTTGGTAGCAAAGGATTAGATATGATCCTTGCACACAAGGGTTACATCGCAAATAGAAATGGAATTGGATTTGTAAAAGGATTACATCAAAATCCAACCACTTTCATAAAAGGACCTACATTACATGTTTCCTCTTATATGAAATGCAACTTCTGTTGCAAATCCGAACATATTGCCTACAAATGTCCATTTAGAAAAATTAGTTCACAAAAATTAATATGGGTTCCTAAAGGAACTATAAAGGATTCAATAATAAATAACAAAGTTAGTGGGTCAATTTTTGAGGCACCCAAAATCAAATGGGTACCTAAAAATCATCCTCTTTTGTAGACAAACCCACAAGCTAGAGCAAGAGATGGTATCTCGATAGTGGATGCTCAAGACATATGACTGGAGATCCATCTCATTTCTCTATGCTCACTAGCAAAGAAGAAGGGTACGTCACCTTCAGAGACAACAACAAAGGCAAAATCATTGGCAAGGGAACTATTGGTAACAAATTTAGTTTTTCCATTGATGATGTTTTACTAGTTGATGGATTGAAACACAATCTCTTAAGTATTAGTCAACTATGCGATAAAGGTTATATCGTTAGATTTGAATCAAATATGTGCATTATTGAAAAACCAAATCATAACATGACTATGATTGCTTTAAAATAAAATAATGTCTATACCATCAATCTTGATGAACTAAGTAATGAAATGTGTTTCTCCGCCGTAAATGATGATGCTTGGCTTTGGCATAGGAGATTAGGTCATGCAAGCATGAAAACAATATCTAAAATCTCATCTCAAGAATTAGTACGAGGGATTCCGAATATGAAGTTTATTAAGGATAAGGTATGCGATGCAAGTCAACTAGGCAAACAAATAAAAACAAGCTTCAAACCAAAAAATCAAATTAGCACCACTAGACCATTACAATTTATCCATTTGGACTTATTTGGACCAATTGATACAACAAGTCTAGGTGAAAGCAAATATGCTTTTGTGATTGTGGATGACTACTCTAGATACACTTGGACCTATTTCTTAGCTCACAAAAGTGATTGCTTCAAGTGTTTCTCTAAATTTTGTAAACTCACTCAAAACGAAAAAGGCTTCATGATTTCATCAATTCGGAGTGATCACGGTGGTGAATTCTAAAACCGTGACTTTCAAAATTTTTGTGAAGTTAATGGATACAATCATAACTTCTCAACTCCAAGAAATCCTCAACAAAATGGAGTAGTTGAAAGGAAAAATAGAAACCTACAAGAAATGGCAAGAACTATGTTAAATGAACATAGTTTACGCAAATATTTTTGGGTCGAAGCCGTAAATACGACTTGTTACATCATGAATAGGGTCCTAATAAGACCATCTCTATCAAAAACTCCCTATGAATTATGGAATAACAAAAAACCAAATATTTCTTATTTTAAAGTTTTTGGTTGTAAATGCTTCATTTTAAATGAAAAGGATACCCTAGGTAAATTTGATGCTAAATCCGATGAAGGCATTTTTCTTGGTTACTCCTCCGTTTCTAAGGCCTTTCGTGTCTTTAACAAAAGGACCTTAGTAATAGAAGAGTCTATTCATGTAGTTTTTAATGAAATTTCTGATTTAAAGAAAAATGATTTTGATGATGATCTTGGTTTTGATAATTTGAATTTAAACGAACCCCCTCCTCAAAATAGCCATTTGAATGCATCTTCTTCCGAAATTTCTTTACCCAAAGAATGGAAGTATGTAGATGCTCATCCAAAGGAGCTAATTATAGGAGATACAACAAAAGGGGTTCAAACTCGTTCTTCTTTCAAGAATTTTTGTGCTAACGCCGCTTCCCTTTCTCAAATTAAACCTAAATGCATTGACGAAGCCTTAAAAGATGATTTTTGGGTCATTGCAATGCAAGAAGAATTGAACCAATTTGAGAGGAATGAGGTATGGAAGCTTGTTCCTAGACCAAGTGACCACTTAGTCATAGGTACTAAGTGGGTCTTTAGAAACAAGCAAGACGAAAATGGTATCGTGGTTAGAAACAAGGCTAGATTAGTGGCCAAAGGTTTCAACCAAGAAGAATGTATCGATTACGAAGAAACCTTCGCTCCCGTGGCTCAATTAGAAGCCATAAGGATGCTCCTTGCCTATGCTAGTAGTAATAATTTTAAACTATTTCAAATGGATGTCAAAAGTGCTTTCTTGAATGGTTTTATTTCCGAAGAAGTATATGTCGAACAACCTCCCGGATTTGAAAATTCTCTTCTTCCTAATCATGTATTCAAATTGACTAAAGCTCTCTATGGCTTGAAACAAGCTCCTAGAGCTTGGTATGAAAGGCTTAGTTCCTTTCTTATTTTAAATAATTTTACCAAAGGCAAGGTTGATACTACATTGTTTATTAAACATTTTGAAAATAATTTTCTTATTGTACAAATTTATGTTGACGATATTATTTTTGGCTCTTCGGATGAATCACTATGTGAATCATTTGCCAAATGTATGAGTCATGAATTTGAAATGAGTTTAATGGGTGAATTAACTTTCTTTTTAGGATTACAAATCAAACAACTTAGTGATGGTATATTTCTTAACCAATCCAAATATACATTAGAATTGTTAAAACGATTTAACATGGATAATTCAAAAGCAATAAACACCCCTATGAGTACTGCGACTAAGTTAGATATGGATGAAAATAGTAAAAATTTCGATCAAAAAACATATAGGGGAATGATAGGTAGTCTACTCTACCTCACCGCGACTAGACTAGATATTATATTCAGTGTAGGACTTTGCACTAGGTTTCAATCTAATCCTAAATTATCACATCTAAAGAGTGTTAAAAGAATATTTAGGTATCTTAAAGGAACTCCAAATTTAGGATTGTGGTATCCAAAATCTGAAAAATTCGATCTAATAGCTTATGCAGATGTCGATTTTGGCGGATGCAAGATAGATAGAAAAAGTACATCTGGAACATGCCAATTTTTAGGACATGCACTTGTTTCTTGGACTTCCAAGAAACAAAATTCAGTTGCACTATCTACGGCGGAAGCCGAATACATTGCTGCAAGTGCATGTTGTGCACAAGTCATTTGGATGAAAAATACATTAGAAGACTATGGAATTCACTTTAAAAACATTCCTATAAAATGTGATAATACTAGTGCCATATGTCTTACTAAAAATCCAATTCAGTACTCTAGAACTAAGCACATCGACGTTAGACATCATTTCATACGCGATCATGTCCTTAACAATGATGTTGTTCTAGAATTCATTGACACAAAGCATTAATTAGCAGATATATTTACAAAGGCTTTGAACGAAGATCAATTTGAATTCATTAGAAGGGAATTAGGCATGTTAAATTGTCTCTAAAATAAGCTTCACGAAAAATGACTCGTCCTTTTCCTTTCTTTTGTGGATTTGATCTCTTCCTTCTTCTTCAATTCAAAATGATCCATTAAAGTATAACTTATGATCTTGAGGGAAGAAGCTAAACAAAAGGGAGGAAGAAAATTTTTTTTCTTTCCTCCGCGGGATGCCAGCGGTGGCACCGCCAGATCCGGTGGTTGCACCGCCTGGTGCTCGGGCGCCAGGCGGTGACACCGCTCGGTTTGGCGGTGGCACCGACCGAGCGACCCTTATTAACCCGAGGGGTTAGGGCCGGCGGTGATACCGCCCCCAACCCGAAAAAAGGGCTCTCAAAACCCTCTCCCATTCCCTCTAAACCTCATTCTAACTCTTAGAAGCATTGGAGAAGGATTCTTGGTGGTCCAAGCTTTCCATCTCTCAACATAATCTCCATATGGTAACACTTGAAATCCCTCTTTTTGGTATCCCATTCCCTCTTTTCTTTCCTCTTTCCCTTACTTATTTTTCACAATTTCATCATCATCTTGTCTAGATAATGGCTCCTAAGAGATCAAAAGGAAAAATGATTGAAGGAGATTCATTTGACCATGATCTTTTTAGATCAAAAGAGGTAGCCCTTAGCTTTCCAAAATTTGAAACACGATGTATCCATAAGGGAAAATACGTTGATCTGGATGAACTAGAGGACTTAGAACCCATTAGGTGGTTTGCACACCTAGAAGCTCTACCTCTACTACAAATAGATGAACCAATCTATCCGCGATTAGTTAGATTGTTCTATGCCAACCTATATGAGGACAACGATAGCCTAAGCACTTACCTTCTAGGAACACCCATTAGAATATTTGACAGCACTATTTGTGAGCTAATTGGCATAACTAAAAAAGATAGGGGATGCTATTTTAAAGGTAAATGAGACGTCAATACAATAGGAGCAATCTATACCGAAGCCGTAGAAACAATTTTTGCAAATCCAAACCTTGACTTCCTACCCAAGAGCTGTGAACACTTACTGCCTTTCAACTCTAAAATTCTTCATCACATTATCACAAGCATCATATTCCCCAAACAATTTCATCTTGATGAAATAAGTCAAATAGAGATAAGAACCATGTATTGGATTATGACCGGTCAGCATAACTGTTTTGGGTACTTAATTCGCCAACACATGCAGGATATTATGGCTAAAGATACTATATTGCCATATGGGAGGTTAATCACTAGATTTCTTCATGCCTATAACATTTGCATTCCACCCGATGAAGAATCTATTTAAAATGATCGATATAACATAATAAATAAAAACCTACTGAAAAGACTTAGGTGCACTTTTAGCAATGGCATATGGGTTAAGCAGCCTAGAAGGACGGATCCAATTCCTCAACCAATAGAACACCCCGAAACACCAATTCTTATGGGAAATGAATCTCCTCCTCCTAGTCCCTTTGGCGTAGCACCTTCAGCTCCTGTTTCTCCTCTGAAGATCTCATTATGGAGGAACTGTCTCAGATCAAATCTTAGCAAGTACAAATTCAGAATCAACAAGTTGAAATTTTGAAGACACTACGACAAATGAATGAAAAAATAGATATCCTGTATCAGCACTATGGATTACCTCCTAAGGATTAAATTGATGTATCTTTTTATTCTGTTCTGTTTGCTTTTAACAACAAGTTCAAAGTTTGTCATCGATTGAACGATAACTGATCCTTCCTTTTAGATAACTACTGTTTTGATCTGCATAAATGATGATGTCTTTTGGATAAACTATTTTTGGCAAATTTGAATGATGAACTTTAGTTCCTATTAAATGCTAAACCTTTTTTCTATGATCATCAATTAGCTGGCTTGTTTCTTTTTGTTGATGACAAAGGGGGAGAAGTGATGACTAAGTGATGACTTACACCATAACAATAGCATGACTTATATGAATTACAAAAACTTGTGTGATATGAATGTCTTATATGCCTTGCAAAATCCTTGAAAATATTGCAAGATTGATTGATCATATTGAAGGCATGCCTTACATTTACATCATGAAATTCATGTTGAAAATCTTTATCTTCTATCGTAGTAAAAATTGTCTCTTATCATGATTTTCATCGAAGTTTTGTATTTACTATTGCTTAATGAGAATGACGATAAGTTCTACGGTTAGAACTTATCGGTTTATGCTTGAATTCTATGGATGGAATTCAAGTATTTTCATCTTCTCATAATATGACATATAGATAGGGGGAGTTATGTTTAACTCCGTCATCAATTGATTGTCATCATCAAAAAGGGGGAGATTGTTGAATCTCGGATTTTGATGATGAAATCAATTGATGGGTTAATTGATCTAATCCATATTATTGAGTTAAGTGTGCAGGATTAACTACGATAACCAGAAAACACAAAGCAAGAATACCGGAGTCAAGATCGATGGACGTTTAAGAGTCCGAAGAATCGTCGGAGATGCTGCCGGAACCAACCGAGAAGAAATCGGGAACCTATCGGAATTTTCGAAAGTTCGCCGAAGAGATCGTCGGAGGTTCACGGAGATCACCGAGAAGGCTCGGCTACTCGTTAAAGTCATCACAAGATCGGGAGCTTGATGGGAGTCCGTCGAAAGAAGTTCGTCGGAAAGCTCGCCGAAACAAGACTCGACGTTCGTGGTTGAAAGCTTGCTTAGGATGTGTTTTTGTTATGTAGTTCACTTGTAATTAGGATTAGGATTAAGAGATAATCCTATATCCTGGTTAGGGGCCAACTAGGCCCAAAGTCAAATATGGTTTGGGCTAAAAATAAGCCAAACCAGTGAAATCGGAGAGCCAGGCGGTGGCACCGCCTGGCTGGGCGGTGACACCTCCTGGGCTGGGCGGTGACACCTCCTGGGCTGGGCGGTTGCACCACCCAGCACCCGAACGCTGGGCGGTTGCACCGCTTGGCTGGGCGGTGGCACCGCCAGCATCGGGAACCCAAAGAGAATTCAAATTTTGGAGCCCAAAATTTGAATCCTCTTGAGGCCTATAAATACCCCTCAAATCTCAGCTGAGATTACAACTTTTGAGAAGCATTTGATTGAGAGAAAAGTCTTAGAAAGTCTTAGCAAGTCTTGTTTTCAATTTTCTAGAGAGTTCTCCTCATTCTTTCTTATTGAAAATTTGTAAGAGGTTGAACTGCTTGTAAAAGGTTGTAAAAGGGGTATTTACCCTTCCATTTCAAGAGATTTGCTAGTGGAAGGTGGGAGCCTCATCGAAGAGGGGCCTCGCAAGTGGATGTAGGTCATTTGACCGAACCACTCTAAAATCGGCGTAATCTCTGGTTTGCATTTCATTATTGCTATTTACATTACTGCAAACCTTACATGCTTTAGTTCTTTATTACCTTTGCTGCGCAACTTCAAGAATACGCTTTCAAGTTAAGCTTTTCAAGTTCCATTCTTATCGTACGAAAGATTTTTCTAAAACCGAAGTTTTAATCCGCTGCACTAATTCACCCCCCCCTCTTAGTGCCGCTCCGATCCTAACAAAACCTAATAAGAAAACGAGGCTCTGATACCAACTGTTAAGAATGAGTCGGCACTAAGAGGGGGGTGTTGGGAAATCATTGGGGGGCGACATCATATGCGCAGCGGAAGAACAAGAAAACAAAAATCCCCGATTCCCAAAAAGATGTTCGTCGTCGTGCGAAGATTGGTGCGCAAAAATCCGCAAAACACAAAACTGTGTATAGAGATTGTATTACCTAGGGAGATCGTATATCCCTGTTTCCTTGCAGATCCTTAGGAGAGGGTGAAGGAGGTCAAGCGTCCTCCTCTCTAGCGGTGATCCACACAGCAGGGTTGCGACGACGCTCCTTAAAACTCCAGGCCTACTCTGAGGTGGAGAGGGAGAGGAGAATAGGAAAGGCAAATAAAGACTCTACGTCTTCCAACGAACGTCCGGACTTCCGACGAACTCTCGAACTCCCAATGAGATCTCGATCTTGACTTCGGCATAACACCTGCTTTATGTCTTGTTTCTATCGCAGTTAATCCTGCACACTTTTCTCAATATATAGATTAGATCAACCAATTTAAAATTGACTTCATCATCAAAATCCAAGATTCAACAATCTCCCCCTTTTTTATGTTGACAATCAATTGTTGACGGAGTTAACCTTAACTCCCCCTATCTATATGCCATACTTGAGAAAAGATATTTTTGAATTCAAGGCCTTTGAATTCAAGAAACAAATCGATAAGATAAGTTAATTAAACTTATCAATATGCACATCATGATTCCTATCATTATCTATCATTCTGAAAATACGATACCAAGTATTAATCAAAACGATGTCAAGGCATGACATCCATTTTCAAGTATGATATTTCAAATATGAAACATGACAAAGATAGTAATTCATCATTCTATGGCAAGATATAAATTGTAAAATAGCAAGTTAAGCTCTAGATATCTTATTATAATAAAAGAAATTTATCAAGCAAATATTTCAAGTATATATAATGAAATACATTTCATACATTTGTCATCAATTTACCACATTTTGGTATTATTTCTCCCCATTTGTCATTAACAAAAAAGAGAACATTTCAACAATGCAAGTGTGGTAAAAAAAAATCAAGCAAGTTTCACACTCAAAAGTTCTCATCATTAAATGTTATCAACATTAAAGCGATAGATTCCATCAACTTCTCCCCCTTTGTCATCACAATTTTGCATGAAGAGGAGGAAAGAAGGTAAGGAGGGAATCCATTAAGAACTAAATTTATGAAATGATTTGAATTAAGTCAAAAAATGATAAATAAGTTTTCATTAAAATATGCTTTCATTTTGACAAAGAGAAGGGATTCATGAAAAGGATCGAGATATCCATATGAAATCAAATTCCCACGAAAATTATCACACACATGCTTTCATTATCACACATGAGAATTCATCTTTCAAGGATTAAGATATCCATTGGAATTCCTTCAATTTTCATGAGAAGAATTCATGAGAGAGGAGTATCACATGGAGAAATTCACGAATAAAACTTCATAGTGAGAAGAGCATTACATCAAATCCATTTCTTATTAAAAATTCATAAGAGTGAAATCCGTAAGATGCATTTGTCAATTACTTCCATGTATCAAACATCAAGATTTGTATAAATACTTTATGAATTTATAAAATGTTTCGTCATAGCCTTTTATCACTACTTGCATGAGGTAATATCATTAGTGCTTGTAGCACTCAAATTGCATCATGTATGATTAAAACTTCTTAATATTCAATAGAGATCATAATCATCATAAAAATTTTTAGCATCAAAGTAAACACGATATTGCATCATTGTATGATAACATGCTTATCATTTAAAGAGATCACAATATCATAGAAATTTCCAGCATCAAAGTAAACATGATATTGCATCATTGTATGATAACATGCTCATCATTTAAAGATATCACAACATCATTGGAACTTTCAGCATCAAAGCATAGAATTCCAACATCAAAGTAAACATTTTATTATCGTGAAGCACACAACCTTATTTACATCATCATGTAAAATTCGCATCATAAGAGGAGAAGATTTAAGTGATTGATCCAAAGAATCAAGAAAGTCCAAAAATAAAATTTAACAAATTTATGCATTTGGACAAATTAACATTCCTAATTCTCTTCTAATAAAATCAAATTATTCTTCACTTAAAGGCTTTGTAAAAATATCAGCTAATTGATATTTTGTATCAATAAACTCAAAGACTACATTATAATTATTGACATGATATCGTATAAAGTGATGCCTAATATCAATATGTTTAGTTCTAGAGTGTTGAATGAGATTTTTTGTTAAACATATTGTACTTGTGTTATCACATTTTATGGGATTGTTTTTAAGATGAATCTTATAATCCTCTAAGGTGTTTTTCATCCACACAACTTGTGCACAACATGCACTAGCTAAAATGTACTTAGCTTCGATTATAGATAGTGCAACCGAGTTTTGTTTCTTGGAAGACCAAGAAACAAGTGCGTGTCCTAAAAATTGACATGTTCCGGATGTGCTTTTTCTTAAATCTCATATTTTGATGATGAAACCAATTGATAAGTGTTTATGATTTGATCTACATTTTGAGTGATATAGGATGCTTCGATCAAGATGAGACAATTAAAGCAGGAAGAATCATGTTGGGTCGGATGAAAACACGTAAGAAAATTGGACGTCGAGCCGGAGGATCGGTCGACGTATCGACAGAAAGCTTCGAGCCATGGATTCGGGCATCGGGCCAAGAAGAGCGAATTTTGCATCAAGGATATCGGAGTTACAGAGATCAACTAGCCGATTGGGTAATAGGCCGCAAGAGAGGACGATGCGCCGAAGAATCGGACGAAGCGTTGATGGACCAATGACATGCCGGACAACATGATTCATGCTTAGTAATAATTGTCTAGATCAAAGTGTGTTTTATGTGTGCAGGATTAACTATGATAGTAAGGCATAAAGAAAAATTGAAGTCCTAGAGTCAAGAATATGATTTCGTTGGGAGTTCGAGAGTTCGTCGGAAGTCGGGACGTTCATCGGAAGTTCTACCGGAATTGACCAAGAAGTCCAAGAGCTTGCCAAAGAAGCTCGTCGAAACTTGCTAAGAA
Source organism: Musa acuminata AAA Group (assembly GCF_036884655.1). Taxonomy (NCBI): domain Eukaryota; kingdom Viridiplantae; phylum Streptophyta; class Magnoliopsida; order Zingiberales; family Musaceae; genus Musa; species Musa acuminata. The sequence goes on from NC_088340.1 coordinate 15,536,981, forward strand.
GATCATTGTGAAGTCCAGGAGCTTGTGGGGAGTCCATTGGAACATTGCTGAGAAATCGTCAGAAGTTCACCGAAAGCTCGCTAGAAGAAACCTAGACTTACGGATTTTGTTTAGCTTAATAAATGTCTTAAAATTAGTAGATAGCACGTAATTAAGATTAGAATTGGGTCAACCCAATTAGGGGATAATTAGGCTCAAGTTTGGGCTATGTTGGGCCAAGAGAAATGCCCAAATAGTAACCAAACAAGTGAAACAATCGTGGCATAGTCTTTGAGACTATGTCAGGCGGTGGTACTACTCGTACCCTAAAATTTTGGAGTTTTGAATTTTGGGCTCCAAATTTGAATCCATTTGGGGCCTATAAATATCCCAGCTATTCCTGCATAGAAAAGCAAAAAATATTGAGCGAAACCCTGTGATTCTAAAGTTGTAAACCTTAGAAAGTTGAGTTCTCTCTTCCCAAAACTTAGAGAGAGTTCTAAAGGAGGTGTGAGAGGGATACCTTGTAAAAGAGGGTTATAAAAGGTTGTCTCCTAAACCCGTGAAAAGAAAAAGATGGGTGTAAAAGGGTAGTTAGTCTTTGCCCATTGAAAGAAGACTAATAGTGGATGCTAGTGGCCTCGACGGAAACGGAATCAGTGAAGTGGTTGTAGGTCATGACGACCAAACCGCTATAAAAATCTGGTTTGCGTTTCTCTTATGCAATTTACTTTATTGCAAACCACTTTACTTGGTTTACATCCATTATGCTCTTCCATACACTTTCAAAGTTAATACCTTTACAAAACAATTTTTTGTTAGAAACGGATTTAATCACAACGAAGTTTTGAACCGACATAATTTTTATCGCTGCACTAATTCACCCCCGCTCTTAGTGCTGACTCTTTTCCTAACAATTGGTATCAAAGCCTCGTTATTTCTCATTTGGTTTAACACCCAAGAGAAATGGCTCTTTTTGGCTTTCAAGAGGGACTTTCTCTCATTCATCCTCCCTTGTTCAATGGGACGAACTACACATATTGGAAAACTTGAATGAGAGTTTTCTTACTTTCTTTAGATTTAAATTTATGGAGTATTATGAAAAATAGTTTCGAAGGTCTTCTCTTCCAATGAATCATTAGAATGATTTGGAGAAGAGGACTTTTTCTTTAAATGCTAGAGCTATGAATGCTCTATTTTGCACCTTAGATAAAACCAAATTTAATTGGGTTTCTACTTGCGAAATGACTTTTGACATTTGATATACTCTTGAAATCATACATGAAGGCACTAGCAAAGTTAAAGATTCAAAAATCAACTTTTTGATGTATGATTTTGAACTTTTTCATATGAAACCAAGTGAAACCATTGGAGATATGTACACCCATTTTACGGATGTCGTCAATGGTTTAAAGGTACTTTATAAAAGTTTTTCGGACTTTGAACATGTAAACAAAATTTTACATTCTCTTAATAAGAACTGGGATCCGAAAGTAACTACAATACAAGAGGCAAAAGATCTTAATAATTTTTCACTTGAAGAACTTTTTGGTTCATTAATGACATACGAAATAGCGCACAATATACAAAACAAACTTGAGAACATCCTTCCCAAGAACAAGAAGGATTTCGGATTTAGAACAATCGAAGACCACTCGAGTATAAGCTCAAGTGATGGTGAACTTGAACTCCTCACTATGAAATTTAAAAAGTTTATGAAACAAAAATTGAAGAACAAAAATAAACTTAAAAAGAATGTAACTACTTAATATGAATGCAAAAAGGAAGGAAACAATCTTGGACAAAATGAGCTCATTCGAAGATGAAGGACAATCCAACAAAAGCGAGGTGACAAACTACATCTTAACGGTTTTTGACAATGAGGTAAAATACTCAAACGAAACCCCCTTAGTTTATCTCAAAATAACATGATGCTTTGCATGAGTTATTTTTAATTTAGCTTAGAAAAATTATTTTTCTTAAAAATTGTATGTTTAATAATGCAATGAAAAATGCTAAAAATAAAAATTTTAGGAATCATGCTTATCCTTCTAGTAATGATAATGAAAATTATATGTTTTATGAATAAAATGTTAGATTTAAATCTGATGATAATCCTATGTATGTATTTTCAAGAAGAAATAATGTGTATCTTGATGATTTCCGATTTTGATTGAAACCATGCTTGATATCTTAATGAAAATGTTAAGAGGTTTGATATCATACTTAATGTGAATCTATGCATGATGATTTGAAGAAATGATGATTTTTGGGTAATTTATGGTTTATTGATCTTGATGGTTTTTATGACGAAATTTATTTTCTGATCCTAAATGATTGATGCATATTCTTATTTAGCATAAAAAGACAAAGGCATACTTGTATGAAACTAACAACTTAAAATGAAACATTTCTATTTTATCGAGTTTTGAATAAGAGATTGAAATATATATTTATATTATTTTGAATCTCTTGAACTATAAAAGTGAATTTGATGATTTAAATTTGAATAAATTATTTTTATCCAAATCATGATCTCGATTCCTTGATATTTAAAAATTAAGATTTATTATAAATTAAAATTCTTTTTTAATCATTCTCCTACGATTCTACTTGGTATTTTCTTAAGAGGAGATTTTCTAAATGAATCATGATTTTTTGGAATTATAATTTTTATGATTCATAATGAATTGAAAGATATTATATATGAATCGAGATTGTTTATGTGTTCTCTCATGACATCTTTTTGCTATAAGAATGTCTTCATCTATATCATGATCTTGAATTCTCGATATTGATATTTGAAAATTTTCTATGAATCAAGATCTTGTTTTTGAACTCTCATGTTTCTTTTTGTTATTTACTAAAAATGAGATTTGTCAAAGTGAATCATATCTATTGATATGCATGAATTGAGATCTTGTTCTCCTACTATTCATTTTGCTATTAACCAAAAAGAAGACTTATTCTAATAAATCATGATATGCTACTTGACATCTTTTAAGGTTTATGACTTGAATTTTATTATGTAAAATTCTTTGTAATCATGAAGTATATCTCATCACCAAGTTCTTCTTGATATTCTTCACGTGATGATATGAATGCATGCAATACTATGATTTTGACATTCATGACTTGATTTTTTGATTATTGAAATAATGACTAGAATATTGATGTAATTATGAATGATGATTTGGTATTATGCATGCAATACTTCAACTTATGATATTGATACATGTAATGATGAAATATTCATGATAAAAAAATTATTTTGACATTCATGACTTGATTTTTTATTTTTATTATTTACCTTTGTCATGATTTGAAAATTATTGTAAAGGAAAATGATTTGCATCATTGTATTTTTATTCCCTTCTTTTTGACAATGACAAAGGGGGAGCTCAAGATGCAAATTTTGGAAACTTGCACATTGCAAAAGAAAGAAAAACTTGATAGCTTGCATGTTCTAATATGATGTGGCACTTGCTAAAGTTGCTAGTATGCATGATGATTAAACTTGAGATTTATTATGCAATGATTTGAACTTATATCTCAAACACTTAATAGTTGAACTTCTCCTTTTTGTTGATGACAAAGGGGGGGGAAGTATGATGTTATGCATAAGTTTTATGATAACATATTGCTTGGATTTTTGAATCCAAGAGTTCTATCAGTATGACATATTGATAGGGGGAGTTCGTTTAAACTTTGAGAGTTAAGGTTAACTCCATCATCAATTGGTTGTCATTATCAAAAGGAGGGAGATTGTTGAATCTTGGATTTTGATGATGAAACTAATTGATAAGTATTTATGATTTGATCTATATTTTGAGTGACGCAGGATGCTTTGATCAGGATGAGACAATTAAAGCAGGAAGAATCATGTTGGGCCGGAGGAAAACATGCCAAAAAATTGGATGTCGAGCCGGAGGATCGGTCGACATATCGACAGAAGGCTTTGGGCCATGGATTCGGGCATCGGGCCAAGAAGAGCGGATATTGCACCAAAGATATCAGAGTTACGGAGGTCAATTGGTCGATTGGGCAATAGGCCGCAAGAGAGGACAATGCACCGAAGAATCGGACGAAGCGTCGATGGACCAATGACATGCCGGACAACATGATTCATGCTTAGTAATAATTATCTAGAACGAAGTGTGTTTTATGTGTGCATGATTAACTATGATAGCAAGTCATAAAGAAAAATAAAGTCCCGGTGTCAAGAACATGATTTTGTTGGGAGTTCAAGAGTTCATCGAAAATCCGAACGTTCATCGAAAGTTCTACCGGAATTGACCAAGAAGTCCAGGAGCTTACTAAAGAAGTTCATCGGAACTTGCTAAGAAGATCATCGTGAAGTCCAGGAGCTTACCAAGAGTTTGTTGGAACATTGTCGAGAGATCGTCGGAAGTTCACCGGAAGATCACTAGAAGCTTGCCGGAAGAAACCTAGACTTACAGACTTTATTTAGCTTAGTAAATGTCTTAAATTTATTGTTAGGATATAATTGGGATTAGAATTGGACCAACCCAATTAGAGGATAGTTGGGCCCACGTTTGGGTTGTGTTGGACCAAGAGAAAGGCCCAAATAGTGACCAAATAAGTGAAACCGTCGTGGCACAGTCTCTAAAACTATGTCAAGTGGTGGTATAGCCAGTCTGAGCAATGGTACTGCCCAGACTTAGTCTCTAAGACTGTCTGGGTGGTGGTACCGCCCAATGTCAGGTTGTAGGCGGTGGTACCGCCCGTACCCTAAAATTTTGAGGGTTTCAATTTTGGGCTCCAAATTTGAATCCATTTGGGGCCTATAAATACCTTAGCTATTCCTGCATAGAAAATAAAGAAATATTGAGCAAAACCCTATGATTCTAAAGTTGTAAACCTTAAAAAGTTGAGTTCCCTCCTCCCAAAGTTTAGAGAGAGTTTTAAGGGAGGTGTGAGAGGGATACCTTATAAAAGAGGGTTGTAAAAGGTTGTCTCCTAAACCCATGAAAAGGAGAAGAGGGGTGTAAAAGGGTAGTTAATCTTTGCCCATTGAAAGAAGACTGATAGTGGATATCGATGGCCTCGATAGAAGCGGAATCGGTGAAGTAGATGTAGGTCACGACGACCGAACTACTATAAAAATCTGATTTACATTTCTCTTGTATAATTTACTTTACTGCAAACTACTTTACTTGCTTTACATCCATTATGCTTTTCCGTATGCTTTCAAAATTAATACCTTTATGAAATAGTTTTTCATCGGAAATGGATTTAAACGCAATGAAGTTTTGAACTGACGTAATTTTTACCGCTGCACTAATTCACCCCCCTCTTAGTACCGACTCTTTTCCTAACACTTTTTCTATCTAATCTACATCCAGCAAAATTCACATCAACATAAGCAATTAGCTTAAAGTTCTCAGATTTTGGATACTATAATCCTAGATTTGTGGTTCCTTTAAAATATCTAAGTATTCTCTTAACTGCTTTAAGATGAGATATCTTAGGATTAAATTGAAACCTAGCACATAGTCCTATATTAAACATGATATCTGGTCTAGTTGCGGTGAGGTATAGTAAACTTCCTATCATACCCCTATAAGCTTTTTGATCAAAGCTTTCTTCACTTTCATTAATGTCTAACTTAGTGGAGGTGCTCATAGGAGTGTTGATAACCTTTGAGCTATCCATATTAAACCTTTTTAACAAATCTAAAGCATATTTTGTTTGACTAAGAAAAATATCATTATTTAGTTATTTGATTTGTAAACCTAAAAAGAAAGTTAATTCCCCCATCAAACTCATTTCAAATTCAAGACTCATACTTTTAGCAAATGACTCACTTAGATATTTATTCGTAGAACCGAAAATAATAACATCAACATAAATTTGAACAATAAGAAAATTATTTTCAAAATTTTTAATAAACAATTTAGTATCGACCTTGCTTTTAGAAAAATTATTTTCGATAAGAAATGAGCTAAGTCTCTCATACTAAGCCCTTGGGGCTTGTTTCAATCCATAGAGAGCTTTAGTCAATTTAAACACATGATTAGGGAGATTATCATTCTCAAATATGGGAGGTTGTTCAACATAAACTTCTTCGAAAATAAAGCCATTAAGAAAAGCACTTTTAACATCCATTTGAAATAACTTAAAATTGTTATTACTAGCATAGGCAAGGAGCATCCTTATGGTTTCTAATCGTGCCACAAGAGCAAAGGTCTCTTCATAACCGATACCTTCTTCTTTGTTGAAACCTTTAGCCACTAATCTAGCCTTGTTTCTAACCACGATACCAAATTCATCTTGCTTGTTTCTAAAGACCCATTTAGTACCAATAACTAAATGGTCATTTGGCTTAGGAACAAATTTCCACACCTCATTTCTCTCAAATTGGTTCAACTCTTCTTGCATTGCGATAACCCATGAATCATCTTTCAAGGCCTCATTAATGTATTTTGGTTTAATTTGGGAGAGAAAAGCAGCGTTGGCACAAAAATTATTAAGAGAAGAACGAGTTTGAACCCCTTTTGATATGTCTCCAATGATTAGCTCCTTAGGATAAGCATCTACATACTTCCATTCCTTAGGTAAGAATGTTTCGAAAGAATATGCATCCAAGTTGCTAGATGAAGAAAGGGTTTTATTTAAATTCAAGGCATCAAAATTAAGATCATCATCAAACTCATTTTTCTTAACTTCGGAAACTTCATTGAAAACAACATGAATAGACTCTTCTATAATTAAGGTTATTTTATTAAAGATATGAAATGCTTTAGAAATAGAAGAATACCCAAGAAAAATTCCTTCATCGGATTTAGAATCAAATTTTCCTAATGCATCTTTTTCATTCAAGATAAAACACTTACACCCAAAAACTTTAAAATATTAAACATTGGGTTTTTTGTTATTCCACAACTCATAAAGAGTTTTGATGAGTAAGGGTCTTACTAGAACTATATTCATGATATAGCATGCCGTGTTTACGGCTTCAGCCTAAAAATATTTTGGGTAGGCTATATTCATTCAATATTGTTCTTGTCATTTCTTGTAAGTTTCTATTCTTTTTTTCTACTACTCTATTTTGTTGAGGATTTCTTGGAGTACAAAAGTTGTGGTTGTATGCATGAGATTTACAAAATTCTTGGAAATCATGGTTTTGAAATTCACCACCGTGATGACTTCAAATTGATGAAATAATAAAACCCTTTTCATTTTGAACAAGTTTACAAAACTTAGAGAAATACCTAATGCATTCACTTTTGTGTGCCAAAAAATAAGTCCATGTGTATCTACTATAATCATCTACGATGACAAATGCATATTTGCTACCTCCTAGGCTTGATGTAGCAATTGTTGAATCTCGGATTTTGATGATGAAGTCAATTGTCATTTGTTATCTAATCTATATGTTGAGATAAGTGTGCAGGATTAACTACGATGAAAGTAAGATTTGCAGCAAGAGTTACGCCGGAGTCAAGACAATGATCATGTTGGGAGTTCGAGAGTTCGACGGAAGTTCGGACAGTCATCGGAGGTTCTACGGGAACAAATCCGAGAAGTCCATGAACTTGCCAAAGAAGCTCGTTGGAACTCGCCAAGTGGATCGTCGCAAGTCCAGGAGTTTTCCGGAAGTCCGCAGGAGCATCACCGAGGGTTCATCGGATGATCGACGGAAGTTCACCGGAAGCTCGCCGGAAGAAGCGATTAACGCACCGGGGCAAGTTGCAGTAAATGTCTTAGGAAATATCGTAGTTAGCACAATGATTAAGTTGGAAATGGGAGGTAATCCCATTAACAAAATCCTGGGGCAATTGGGCCCCTGAAAAACCAAAATTGGGCCGAATGGATCAACCCATTCGGACCCCGATTTCTGCCGGGCGGTTGAACCGCCCAAGCCAGGAGGTGGCACCGCCTGGGCTAAGTCTCCGAGCGAGACTGGGCGGTGCAACCACCCCAGCCAGGAGGTGGCATCGCCTAGGCTCAGTCTCCGAGCGAGACTAGGCGGTGCAACCTCCCCTGACAGGAGGTGGCACCGCCTGGTCTCGCTCTTCGAGCTCTGGCTGAGCGGTGCAACCGCCTCAGTCAGGAGGTGGCACCGCCTGAGCTCGGTCTTCGAGCTCTGGCAGGAGGTGCAGCTGCCCCTGACAGGAGGTGCAGCTGCCCCTGACAGGAGGTGGCACTGCCTAGAGGCTCAGTCTTCGAGCTCTGCCAAGTGGTGCAACCGCTCCAGTCAGGAGGTGCAACCGCTAGATCCCGGAATTCCGGGAATTGATAGTTTTGAGCTCCAAATTCAAACTGGGTTGGGGCCTATAAATACCCCACCCATTAAGCACTGAAAGGGCACAGCATATACACCGAAATCCTGATCTTGTTCTGTGATTTTTAGAGTTCAAAATTGTTGTAAAGGCCAAAAGTTCTTCTCCCTCTTTTCTTCCAAGTTCTGAGCTTTAAAGAGATGAGAGAAAATTCTGTAAGGGTTGTCTCCTAAGCCCGTCAAAAGGAGTGAAACTGTAAAAGGGTGGTTGGCCTTCGCCTATTGAAGGAAGGCCTCTAGTTGACTTCGGTGACCTCGTCGGTGGAGGAAGCCAAAAGTGGAGTAGGTCAAGATTGACCGAACCACTCTAAATCTCGGTTTGCATTTACTTTGAGCATATTATCTTTATTGCAAACCTCCTCTAAAGCTTACTGCTTTCTGCACATATACGATCGGGTTTCAAGCTTTGCACTTTCCGAATCGGCGTTTAGACGTAAATCAGTTTCATCGTACGATCATCATATTTCTATTTGCGTTTACGTTTTGATTTCTATCATAACTGCAAACTGCCTTTATATCCTTGCTTAAACTGCATCTCGCTTAATCAAGTGATTTATGAATCAGCATTTAGACATAAATCAGTTTTTTCGTACGAATATCATATTTCAGTTTGCGCCTATATCTGATTAGAATCATAACTGCAAACTGCATTTATATCATTGCTGCATCTCGCTTAAACAAAAGTTAAAGTGATTTACGAATCAGCTTTCTTACCAAAATCACTTTTAATGAACGAACGTAGTTTTAATTTTTCGTAGAAGGTTTTTCGTTGCACTAATTCACCCCCACCCCCTCCTCTTAGTGCTCTTGATCCTAACAATTGGTATCAGAGCGGGGTTAACTCTCAAACGAATTAAAACCCAAGAGAGATGGCATACGCCGGAAACCAAGAGGGCCATTCTATTACACGTCCACCCATGTTCAATGGGATGGACTACACCTATTGGAAGACCCGAATGAGGATCTTTCTTATTTCTATGGATTTTGAACTTTGGAATCTTGTCGAAAATGGATTTTCGAAGTCTTCTCTTCCAATGATCCATTGGAATGAATTGGAGAAGAAGGCTTTCACTCTTAATGTAAAGGCTATGAATGCCTTATTTTGTGCGCTTGACAAAAACGAGTTCAACCGTGTTTCCGTTTGTGAAACCGCATTTGATATTTGGCACACACTCGAAGTGACTCACGAAGGCACAAGTAGGGTGAAAGAGTCAAAAATCAATCTTTTGTTATATTCTTTCGAACTTTTCCGGATGAAACCGAGTGAGACTATTGGCGACATGTTTACTCGTTTCACGGATGTCGTCAACGGTCTAAAAGGACTCGGAAAAAGTTTTTCGGATTTTGAGCTCGTAAATAAGATTCTAAGATCCCTTCCTAAGAGTTGGGATCCTAAAGTCACTGCTATTCAAGAGGCGAAAGATCTAAACAACTTCCCTCTTGAAGAACTAATCGGATCATTAATGACCTACGAGATGACTTGCAAAGCTCATGAAGAGCAAGAAGACATCCTTCCAAAGAACAGGAAGGATATGGTACTTAGAACTTCAGAAGACCACTTGAGAGAAAACTCAAGTGATGGGGACTGTGACGATGACTTGGCACTTCTAACAAGAAAATTTAAAAAATTCATTAAAAGAATCAAGTTTAATAATGACACAAAAAATAAACTTGAACCCAAGAAGGACCAAGTTATTTGCTATGAGTGCAAAAAGCCGGGACACTACAAGAGTGATTGTCCCCAAGTCAAAAAGAGAACATCAAAGAAGAAGGCGCTCAAAGCAACATGGGATGACTCGAGCGCGTCCGAAGAAGAGGAGTCCAACACCGAGCAAGTTGCTCATTACGCCTTAATGGCCATCGGAGAAGAGGTAACGAATTTAATAGATGCAGATTTATCATTTGATGAATTATTAAATGCCTTCCATGACTTATTTGATGAATGCAAGATTATTAGTAGAAAATACAAATTGCTAAAAAAGGAGCATGATAGTCTTACTTGTAATTTCGATAAGTTAAAGACTGAGCATCATGATAGTTTAGGTTCATGCATAAAATGCCATGATCTAGAAACTCTCCAAAAGGAAAACTTGCTACTTAAGGATACCTTGAAGAAATTCGATGTTGGTAGCAAGTCCTTGAACATGATCCTTGCAAACAAGGGTCACGTTCCCAAAAGAAGTGGAATCGGATTTGTGAGAAGTCCTCACCAAAATCTAACCACCTTCATAAAGGCCCTATCTTACATGTTCGACACCAAGACAAATGCAACTTTTGTTGCAAACTTGGACACAAAACGCATTATTGTCCATTCAAGAAAATTAGTCCGAATTCCTAAAGGAACCATGATAAATTCTATGCAACATGATAAACAATGTAGATCTATTTTTGAGGCACCCAAAAGCAAATGGGTACCTAAAGATCATCCTTTCTTGTAGAAACCTATACCATCGCAAGCTAAGAGCAAGAGATGGTACCTTGATAGTGGATGCTCAAGGCATATGACCGGAGATCCATCTCAATTCTCTAAGCTCACTAGCATAGACGAAGGCTATATCACCTTCGAAGACAACAACAAGGGTAAAATCATTGGCAAAGGAACCATAGGTAACAAATCCAACTTCTTTATTGAAGATGTTTTGTTAGTTGATGGTTTAAAACATAACCTCTTGAGCATTAGTTGTCACGCCCCCTCAAAAATTATCCATGATATTAAAACAATTTCATCACAAACCAATCCAGGATCCAAACTAACATTTGAGGACACTGAAAATATTCTATCAAATTCACATCTATAAAACCTGTGCAGTTTATGTTGGGAAATCATTGGGGGGGCGACATCATATGCGCAGCGGAAGAACAAGAAAACAAAATCCCCGATTCCCAAAAAGATGTTCATCGTCGTGCGAAGATTGGTGCGCAAAAATCCGCAAAACACAAAACTGCGTATAGAGATTGTGTTACCTAGGGAGATCGTATATCCCTGTTTCCTTGCAGATCCTTAGGAGAGGGTGAAGGAGGTCAAGCGTCCTCCTCTCTAGCGGTGATCCACACAGCAGGGTTGTGACGACGCTCCTCAAAACTCCAGGCCTACTCTGAGGTGGAGAGGGAGAGGAGAATAGGAAAGGCAAGCAAAGACTCTAGCCTATGAGGCTGTGAATCCCTCCTATTTATAGAGATCCCGTGTCAAACCCTAATGGGTCCTTCCCTAGTGGGTATTGGATCTGCATCCAATAAGACAAGGGCTCCGTCGGATATCTCATATCCGAACCTCTACTCATCGCAATGCCTACCATATGTGTGTGACCCTCTAGGCCCAATATCGAGCTGGCCGTGAGTCATACCTGTCAGAACTCCTTCTAACTGAGTGAATTATTATCTCTGTAATAATTCACTCGACTCATCGACTACGGACGTACTAGGCTACTACGCCGTAGTCCCCAACGATACAGGGGAATCCAATCCATTGGACTTGTCTGTCCTCAGTTACCATGTACCTATAGTCCCTCATCCATCTAATATCCCAGAGACCGTATATCGAGCATGGTGCTGTCAGACCCATACGGTTTCTACTCGAGTCTCGCTCTAATCGGATTCTCCCGGAGAACTCTTTCTCTCTCAACCCGAATGACCCTGGCCAGGGATTTGTCTGAGCAAAAACACATAGGATATTCCTCTCATGACGCCGAGAGTGGATGATCCTCTATTGACACTCAATAGCCCTCGTAAGGTCGACTACCACTCCCAATGACCAGCTGTACTAGATCTGGGAACAGTCAAACCTATAAGTCTGGTATCAAAGAGTGGAGCACTCATACAGGACATCCTTGGTGTCTCAAGTCTAAGGACCAGATACACCACTAGGACTACGGAATCGCTGTCTGACAATAAGGCATCATCAACCATCCAGCATTCCGTAAGCGGATCAATCAGTGAACTCATTCTCCAATGAGCACATGTACTGTATCCCTAGTGTCCCTACACGAGCAGCTATGAGACCAGCTGCATCCATCATATGGACGGGTATACAGCATACTAGTCTATCCAGTTATCACGATGTCCCTCTCGAGTAACCTATGACCGGGATTATTTAGGATATGTGTTTAAAGGTGAATCGATCTCATTATCGTGATCTCATCACGATCCGATTCCCATTGCACAAATCCAAGGACATCACAATATATATATGCACATATGCAATTGTTATAAAGTGATATACGCCAAAATATAATAAGCAAAATGATTCTGTATCAAGTCACACGTGCCATCACTCACTTGATTGGCTTGCTGGGCACCTATAACTAGCAGTTTATAATCATATATCACATCACTCGATAATTCACATTTATGGCAACCCAAGTCAACTTGACAAACATGAACAACATTTATAAATCTACAAGCTAAATAAATTATACAATCAGAACTCCAACTATTCACCACAAGTTCATATCGTCATAAATTAGACTTAAAATTCTGAAATTCCAAATAAGAGAGATCTTCTAACACTTTTACACAGTATATCCATTTCGATTCATCAACAACATTTCATTACATACAAAATATGCTTATACAATAATAGCATAACAACCAACAAGACTTGCCCATAATTCTGAATAGCTATCCACTGCCTCAGCCCAAATCAAACATCTCAAATGGTGATAAGCTGACCTGAAAGATTTATATAACTACGGAATGAGCTAAAAACAGCTCAGCAAGTGACAAAGCATATTCAGAACAAAAGGAATGGTTTCAAACAAGTAAGGTATCATAATGCAAGGCAGAATATAAGAATTCTCAAGGATACCATTTCATTAGATACAAAATCATATATATCATGTCATTCAAAACATATTTGAGTCATAACAAATGGAGCATAGAGTAATTGGAGCATATCAATAGCGTACGAGATGTTCCGGAGCATATCAATGGCAAATGGTACATTTCGAAGCATATCAATAACAAATGAAACATATCGGAGCTTTTCAAAGGCATATGAATTGTTCCGGAGCATATCAATGGCATATGGAACATTTCGAAGCATATCAATAACAAATGAAATGTTTCGGAGCTTATCAATGGCGTATGAAATGTTCCGGAGCATATCAACGGCATATGGAACATTTCGAAGCATATCAACAGTGAATGAAACTTTTCAGAGCATATCAATAACAAATACCGTACAGAAGCTCAAACGTCGTCTTTGACGTTGCAATCATATCATTCTTATCCAAAACTTGCACTGAAACACATAACCAAAGCTCTGGATATCATATCAAACATACAGAAGGTGTAGTGGGATCTCAAACAGAGTGTGATTAATCCATTTCTGAATGACCACCAGACAGAAGTCTCCCACGTCTGGGAGCTCCATCCACCCACGTCTAGGTGAAGCCAGAGGGGGCCGGCAGAGCATCGCAGGCTCTAAACACATACCCTTTACCATTTCTGGCAAAGGTCCAGACAATCCCACAAACACCAGAGTATAAGAGGGCAGTTTTAACAATAAGTAGCATATATCGGAAGCACACGCGGAACAACAAAACGTACATGTGCCTTTACGAGTCAATACGAAGTAAGCAATAATCTTTCACAATGATATTTGGATTTTGAAAGGAAATGGAATAGGCACATATCGAAAGCAAATGCAGAACAATGGGATACACATGTGCCTAAATGAGTCAATACGATATAGCATAAACGTTACACAATAGTTTTCAAGAATGCAAATAACTTTAAGGACAAGAGCATATAAGAATTCAAAGCAGTAATATAAAGCTCAATTGAATAAGAAAGCTAAAGGATATCAATTTCCAAAGGAATGAAACTAGAATATTAGAAATCGACCAAAGCTCGATTTCTGGCAGAATACAAGAGGCACATTGAACAGATGATTCAAACTATCAATCGTGCTTCAATTTACTCAGAAATATATCATTGGATTATACTTTCAGATAAGACAAGCTTCATATGAATTGAACTGTCCAATAGAGAGAGTTACAAATAATTTGGTAAACAAGGGTCGTAGAACAAAATCTCTGTTTGGCAGAATTCATAATGTCAGATTCAACAGATAATTGGGCAGGTGTTTGGATTCCAAATCTTTCAATCCGTATATCAAAAGAAAGATCTATGAGTCTAGTTTCCAATGAAATAAGCTTTGAATAAATCAATGTTTGCAACAGGGACTTATAAGCAGTTCAGTATCAAAAGGTCAGAAATTACGATCCCTGTTTTGCAGAATCTGTAGGCTCATTTGAAACAGAAGTTTGGGCTAACAAACTTACTCTGAATTCTTAAAATAAGCTATCTAAACAAAGGTTTATGAGTCTATATTCTGATCAAATAAGTTTTGTCCAAATCAGATGTCAATACATGAAGTTATAATCATAATAAGGTAGAAAGGTCAGAATCTTGGAAGTTGCACAGATTCAAATCGTTATGTCTAAACAGGAGATATATCAAGTGCAAGGCTAGAACAATTCAAAGTTCCTCATATTCAAAGCAAATGTAGAGATAAAATTGCAGTGAGGAAAGATCAGGATACTTGCAATAGGAAAGATTAGAACAATTACAGGAGAAACGATCAGGAAACTTGCCTTTCAAAGATTTCGATACGAAGATCCAAAGAGTGTGCCAGCCCAAATCCTTCTACTTTTCCTCCGTGTCCTCTCTCTCTGTTTCGTTTTCTACATGTCTTTTCTTTTTCCTCCACAATTGCAGCTCATGCAGAACATAGAGGCATAGCCACCTGCTCTCTCTTACTCTCATTCCTTCGTTTTCTTTTTCAAACACAGTTGTCGCAGCCATCGCCGCTGCCACTACCACAGTCGTAGTCACGACCGCAGCTGCTGTCACAACCGCAGCTGCTGTCATAACCGCAGCCCCTTCCACTGTACTACTTCCTTGCTCCCTTCTCTCGCAGACATAACTACTGCATACGCAGTCGTTGCCACTGCGGCCGCATTCCCGTCTGCAGCCCCTTTTTTCCCCTTTCCTTTCCTTTCTTTCCCAGTTGCAACTGTCGCAGTCGCAGTCACAGCCATGGCCGCAGCCACCACAACCGCAGCCTCTTCTTCCTCCCCTACTCTATTTCCTCTCCTTCTCTTCCAGCTACAGCTGCCACTGCCACAGCTGCCTCCCCTTCTCCTCTTCCTCTCTTCTTCCCTTTTCCTTTCTCTTCTTCTTCCTTTCCTTCTCTTCTTTCCCAGCTGCACTGCTGCAGTCGCAGCCTCAGCCATAGCCATAGCCTCTTCTTCCTCCCCTGCTCATCTTCCTCTCCTTCTTCTCTTCCAACTGCAGTTGCCATCGCCGTAGCCGCAGCCCCTTCTTTCCCTTCTCTTCTTCCTCTCCTTCTTCTCCCCGACGAACAGCACCTCCTTTCCTCTGTTTCCTCTTGTAGGAAACAAAGGTGCTGCCTCTTCACCCGCTTCTACTTCTTCTCTTCTTCCTCACCATCTCTTCCTCTCCTTCTCTTCCAGCTGCAGATTCCACCGCCGCAGCCGCAGCTCCTCCTTTCCCTTCTCTTCTTCTTCTCCTCTTCTTCTTCCCTCCTCCTCCCCAGTGTCATGTTGGGAAATCATAGGGGGGGCGACATCATATGCGCAGCGGAAGAACAAGAAAACAAAAAATCCCCGATTCCCAAAAAGATGTTCATTGTCGTGCGAAGATTGGTGCGCAAAATCCGCAAAAACACAAAACTGCGTATAGAGATTGTGTTACCTAGGGAGATCGTATATCCCTGTTTCCTTGCAGATCCTTAGGAGAGGGTGAAGGAGGTCAAGCGTCCTCCTCTCTAGCGGTGATCCACACAGCAGGGTTGCGACGACGCTCCTCAAAACTCCAGGCCTACTCTGAGGTGGAGAGAGAGAGGAGAATAGGAAGGGCAAGCAAAGACTCTAGCCTATGAGGCTGTGAATCCCTCCTATTTATAGAGATCCCGTGTCAAAACCCTAATGGGTCCTTTCCCTAGTGGGTATTGGATCTGCATCCAATAAGACAAGGGCTCCGTCGGATATCTCATATCCGAACCTCTACTCATCGCAATGCCTACCATATGTGTGTGACCCTCTAGGCCCAATATCGAGCTGGCCGTGAGTCATACCTGTCAGAACTCCTTCTAACTAAGTGAATTATTATCTCTGTAATAATTCACTCGACTCATCGACTACGGAAGTACTAGGCCACTACGCCGTAGTCCCCAGACGATACAGGGGAATCCAATCCATTGGACCTGTCTGTCCTCAGTTACCATGTACCTATAGTCCCTCATCCATCTAATATCCCAGAGACCGTATATCGAGCATGGTGCTGTCAGACCCATACGGTTTCTACTTGAGTCTCGCTCTAATCGGATTCTCCCGGAGAACTCTTTCTCTCTCAACCCGAATGACCCTGGCCAGGGATTTGTCTGAGCAAGAACACATGGGATATTCCTCTCATGATACCGAGAGTGGATGATCCTCTATCGACACTCAATAGCCCTCGTAAGGTCGACTACCACTCCCAATGACCAGCTGTACTAGATCTGGGAACAGCCAAACCTATAAGTCTGGTATCAAAGAGTGGAGCACTCATACAGGACATCCTTGGTGTCTCAAGTCTAAGAACCAGATACACCACTAGGACTACGGAATCGTTGTCTGACAATAAGGCATCATCAACCATCCAGCATTCCGTAAGCGGATCAATCAGTGAACTCATTCTCCAATGAGCACCTGTACTGTATCCCTAGTGTCCCTACACGAGCAGCTATGAGACCAGCTGCATCCATCATATGGACGGGTATACAGCACACCAGTCTATCCGGTTATCACGATGTCCCTCTCGAGTAACCTATGACCGGGATTATTTAGGATATGTGTTTAAAGGTGAATCGATCTCATTCTCGTGATCTCATCACGATCCGATTCCCATTGCACAAATCCAAGGACATCACAATATATATGCATTTATGCAATAGTTATAAAGTGATATATGCCAAAATATAATAAGCAAAAAGATTCTGTATCAAGTCACACGTGCCATCACTCACGTGATTGGCTTGCTGGGCACTTATGACTAGCAATCTCCCACTTGACCTAAAGCCAATCACCTATGTGTCTGATCCCCATCAGACCCCTGTGACGCTCAAAGACAATCTGAGACAATGGCTTTGTTAGTGGATCTGCAATGTTATCTTCGGATGGAACTCTTTCCACTGCTACATCTCCTCGGGTCACGATCTCTCTGATAAGGTGGAACCTCCTCAGAACATGCTTAGATTTCTGATGAGACCTAGGTTCCTTTGCTTGAGCAATTGCCCCGTTGTTGTCGCAATATAGGGAAATCGGCTCCTCACTATCCGGCACGACTCCCAAATCTGTGATGAACTTCTTCAACCAGACTCCCTCCTTTGCTGCATCTGATGCAGCAATGTACTCCGCCTCTGTGGTCGAGTCAGCAGTGGTATCTTGCTTGGAACTCTTCCAGCACACTGCTCCTCCATTCAAGGTGTACACATACCCTGAATTCGACTTGCTATCATCGACATCAGACTGAAAACTTGAGTCAGTGTAGCCTTCAACCTTAAGGCTATTACCTCCATATACTAGTAAAAGATCCTTAGTCCTTCTCAAGTACTTAAGGATACACTTTACTGCTTTCCAGTGCTCCAAGCCTGGATCCGCCTGATACCTGCTCGTGACACTCAGAGCATGCGCTATATCAGGCCTAGTACATAGCATGGCATACATGATAGACCCTATTGCTGAGGCATAAGGTATCATATCCATGTTCACCCTTTCTTCTGGAGTCTTTGGGGACATACTCGTAGAAAGCGATATCCCATGTCTCATCGGTATGAGACCTCTTTTGGAATTTTCCATGCCAAACCTTTTGACAATAGTTTCTATGTACCTGGACTGGGACAAGCCAAGCATCCTTTTGGATCTATCTCTATAGATTCTAATCCCCAAGATATAAGATGCTTCTCCTAAGTCCTTCATGGAGAAGTGTCTAGATAACCAAGCCTTTATTGTGGATAGCATTCCTATGTCATTCCCAATGATGAGGATGTCATCCACATATAACACCAAAAAGCTAATAGCGCTCCCACTTACCTTTCTGTATACACAAGGCTCATCTTCGTTCTTAACGAAGTCATAAGATCTGATTGCCTCATCAAATCTTATGTTCCAACTTCGGGAAGCTTGCTTTAGTCCATAAATGGATCTAAGCAACCTACACACCTTATCTGGGCAGTTCTTGGACACGAATCCCTCAGGTTGCATCATATACACCTCCTCCTCCAGGTTCCCGTTGAGGAATGCGGTTTTCACATCCATCTGCCAGATCTCATAATCATAGTGTGCTGCAATAGCCAATAGAATTCTGATGGATTTTAGCATTGCTACGGGTGAGAAAGTTTCGTCGTAGTCAACACCTTGCCTTTGACGATACCCCTTAGCCACTAGCCTTGCTTTATAGGTCTCTACCTTTCCATCTACTCCGATCTTTTTCTTAAAGATCCACTTGCAACCGATGGGTACAATACCTTCGGGTGCATCAACTAGGTTCCAAACCTTATTGGAGTACATAGAATCCATCTCAGAATTCATGGCTTCTTTCCACTTCCCGGAGTCTATACTCATAATAGCCTCCTCGTAGGTCTGAGGATCAATATCCTCTACATCCTCTGCTCTAATATGTCCCACATATCTCTCAGGAGGATGGGATACTC
This sequence comes from Musa acuminata AAA Group, assembly GCF_036884655.1. NCBI lineage: Eukaryota > Viridiplantae > Streptophyta > Magnoliopsida > Zingiberales > Musaceae > Musa > Musa acuminata. The sequence continues at coordinate 15,555,982 of NC_088340.1, forward strand.
TATCAGACCTGCGTAAAGTTGAAACTTGTGTATTAGATACCTGAACAGACTCGGGCTGTAGAGTGGTGCTTGAGCTTGGTTCTCCAACCTCGCTCAATTCTATCATTCTCCCACTGTCTCCGTCAAGAATGTGTTCCTTCTCAAGGAACACTGCTCTCTTAGCTACAAAGACCTTTTGGTCCTCGAGATGATAGAAGTAATACCCACAAGTTTCCTTGGGGTATCCCACAAATTTACATCGCCCTGTCCTTGATTCTAACTTATCGGGGTTGTGTCTTTTAACATGGGCAGAGTAGCCCCAAATCTTAACTACTTTAAGATCAGGCTTCTTCCCTTTCCATATCTCATATGGTGTAGACACCACCGACTTAGTTGGAACTCTGTTCAGAAGGTAAGCTGCGGTTTCTAGGGCATATCCCCAGAATGAGATGGGTAGGTCAGCGAAACTCATCATGGACCGTACCATATCTAATAATGTACGATTTCTCCTTTCAGAGACACCATTGAGCTGAGGTGTATAAGGAGGTGTCCATTGGGATAATATCCCATGGTCCTTGAGGAAGTGAGTAAACTCTGTACTTAAGTACTCACCTCCTCGATCTGATCGAAGAGTTTTGATACTCTTTCCAGTCTGGTTCTCCACCTCATTCTTATACTATCTGAATTTCTCAAAGGCCTCGGACTTGTACTTCATTAAGTACACATATCCATACCTTGAGAAATCATCAGTAAATGTAATGAAGTAGGAGTAACCTCCAATGGCATGAGTTGACATGGGTCCACATACATCACTATGTATGAGTTCCAACAACTCAGTGGCTCTCTCTCCAGTTCCACTAAATGGAGAGTTGGTCAGTTTTCCACGAATGCAAGGCTCACAAGTTGCATATGACACATAGTCGAATGGATCTAGATATCCATCATTTAGCAACTTTTGAATCCTTCTTTCATGGATGTGACCTAGCCTACAATGCCACAGGTATGCACTGTTCAACTCATCTCGTTTCCTTTTGGACACATTTATATTCATGATATGTGGAGTGGTGTCTAACATAAATAAACCATTATGCAATGTTCCTTTCGTGATGATCTTATCATCTAATAATATCGAACAACCATTGTTCTCAAAAACAAATTTATATCCACTAACTGTTAAACATGAAATGGAGATAATGTTTTTGATAATAGAAGGAACAAAATAACATGCATCTAATGCAATAAAAGCTCCACTAGGCAGATGTTGGGCGACCTCGCCAACAGCTAATACAGCAACTTTTGCTCCATTACCCATCTTGAGGTCCATCTCGCCTCTCTCTAGTCTCCTAGGCCTTGCCAGAACCCGCAACGAATTACATATATGATAAGCACTACCGGTATCTAATACCCATGTGTTATCATAAGAGTCTGACAAATGGAGACTGATCATGAATGTACTTGAAGCTTCATCAAGCTTTTGTTTCGCCCTTTCTGCAAGGTACTCTTTGCAGTTTCTCTTCCAGTGCCCATCTTTACCACAGTGGAAGCACTGGCCTTTGTCCTTTGTTAGGTCTTTCTTAGCAACCTTTGCTTTACCTTGTTTGCCCTTGCCCTTTCCCTTCTTAAGGGACCTTTCTGCTTTCCTTTTCTTTCTGGTCTCACTAGTGTAGAGAACTGGCTTCTCTTTCTTAATAGTACTCTCTGCCTCCCTCAACATATTGAGGAGCTCTGGGAGAGTCACCTCAAGCTTGTTCATATTAAAGTTCATTATGAACTGTGAAAAGGAATCTGGTAGGGACTGAAGCACAATGTCCACACACAAGTTATCCTCTAGGACCATTCCTAGACCTGTGAGTTTCTCTATCCACTCAATCATCTTTAGGACATGGTTCTGAACCGGTGTCCCCTCAGTCATCCTAGCGCGGAAAAGGCTCTTGGATATCTCATATCGTTGAGTCCTTCCCTGTTCCTCAAACAATTTACGGACATGTAGGAGAATGGATCTGGCATCCATCTTTTCATGTTGTCTCTGTAACTCTGGAGTCATAGAGCCCAACATATAGCACTGAGCAAGAGTGGAGTCATCAATGTACTTCACGTAGCGAGCGATCTCATCCTCGCTTGCCCCTTCTTCGGGCGTAGGCATCACTGTATCAAGGACGTACACGATTTTCTCCGCTGTGAGAATAATTCTCAAGTTACGGAGCCAATCCGTATAATTTGGACCAGTGAGGCGGTTGACATCAAGTATGCCACGTAAGGGATTTGAAAGCGACATTTTCTGAAAATAAAGATGTAGCAAAAATGAATAACATGCAGATTTTGCAAGAAATAAACTATCAAGATATGGACTTCTATCTTAATATGCTCCCACTATTTTACTAACGAGTCACGCGACACCCTCAGCACGTGAAACGGAAGTCTCCGGCAGACTTCTAGTGGGGATCAGGATCCAATCAGCGTCTTAGTGTAACCTCGAGGGACTCGACCAATCACACTAAGCCTAAAAGGTAGACAACTCTTGCCGATCACAACTCCTTGTGATTCCCGTCCTGTTCGGCCTCCGAATCACCATGGCCTCGAGGGACTCGACCAACCATGATGCTCCGTTAAGTCAACACCTTCGTTACAAGATGAGTCTGATTTGATGATATACCCTCGAGGGACTCGACCAAGCATATCATGCCCTCAGGTCACCGGTGACATCTCTATGTCGTAAGCAAGATAGCGAATCGCGATATAGGTGAGTCTCGAGGGACTCGACCAACTCAACCTACACCGGGATTCAGTTCCTACTCATAACGATGGAAGGCCACGTGGGTCAATCTAATTGCCTCACGTTTACCGACTTAATATTATCGAGAGATGTTTCTATGATTTGGTCTCCTATTATGACATGTCACACATGTACATATTTAATATATATCTACATCGCATGCAAATATATATACATATCTAGTATGTGTATAAGCAATCACACCAGATGATCATGGACCACAACCTAATATGATTAGGCCCGAGCCAGTAGGCCTAATCACTCACATCAAGATCTATGTGTGCAACGGTGCATCTCCATGCCTTGTGATCGTCCATCTCGTCCTCGTTGGTTCCGTCGACATCTTGATGCATCTTCATGCATCACGATCGTCCGTCTCGTGGGTCCCGCTATGGCTTCCACGCTCCCGCTGCGCCTCCTCATGTGATTACAACTTAATCATAGGCACGCAGGCCCGATAATAAACGAGAAATATAATGGAGGTTCGCAGACCTCAATAATAATAATCACAAGTACACACATCACACGGTCCATGATCATCCGTCCACTCATCATACATCACATGTATAAATAATCATCATCATGTAGGACTACTAGATAATAATAAAAAATAATAATCAACTAAACTTTTTAATTAATTAATATTTTTCTGAAATCAGGGACATGTAGGGAATTTCTCAATTCCTAAGGGTATTTTCGTAATTTGGACAAAAGACAGAAACTGGAATTTCTCAAATTCCGAGGGGCAAAACTGTCTTTTGCCCAGAAAACCCTAATATCCTACTGCCCTTTGCTGCTGCCGTTGCCGCCGCCACCCTGCTGGCGGTGGCCTGTGCGGCGAGGGGCGGGGCGCTGCCCTCGCCTGAAGCGGCACGCCCGCTGGCGGCGCTGCCGCTGCAGGTGGGCGCCCCCGCGGGCGTCGCCACCTCCGCGGGCAGTTCTGCCGGCGAGGCAGCGCCCGCAGGCGGTGCTGCCTCGCTGGCGGCCGCCCCTGCGGGGTTTTTGCCCGTGGGAGCAGCGGCCACAGGCGCCGCTGCCCTGCGGTGCCTCAGCTCGCGCTGCTGCCCCGCGGCGCCTCTACCCGCGGGCTGCCAGCCCCGCCGGCCGCAAGCCTGCTGCAAGCAGACCGCCGGCCGGCTGCTGCAGGCACAGCGCTTGCGCATGCGCCGGCGCTGTGCTGCCTGGCTGCGGCTGCGGCTGCCGCTGCAGGTGGCTGCAGGCATGCAGATCGAGGGCAGCAACTGTTGCTGCCCTTCCTCGCTTTTGCGTCAACGATTTTGACGTCAAAATTCTTCCTAAACACAACACACGCAGTTCAAAACCAATCATTCGCACGAACAACCTGGCTCTGATACCACTGTTGGGAAATCATAGGGGGGGCGACATCATATGCGCAGCGGAAGAACAAGAAAACAAAAAATCCCCGATTCCCAAAAAGATGTTCATTGTCGTGCGAAGATTGGTGCGCAAAATCCGCAAAAACACAAAACTGCGTATAGAGATTGTGTTACCTAGGGAGATCGTATATCCCTGTTTCCTTGCAGATCCTTAGGAGAGGGTGAAGGAGGTCAAGCGTCCTCCTCTCTAGCGGTGATCCACACAGCAGGGTTGCGACGACGCTCCTCAAAACTCCAGGCCTACTCTGAGGTGGAGAGAGAGAGGAGAATAGGAAGGGCAAGCAAAGACTCTAGCCTATGAGGCTGTGAATCCCTCCTATTTATAGAGATCCCGTGTCAAAACCCTAATGGGTCCTTTCCCTAGTGGGTATTGGATCTGCATCCAATAAGACAAGGGCTCCGTCGGATATCTCATATCCGAACCTCTACTCATCGCAATGCCTACCATATGTGTGTGACCCTCTAGGCCCAATATCGAGCTGGCCGTGAGTCATACCTGTCAGAACTCCTTCTAACTAAGTGAATTATTATCTCTGTAATAATTCACTCGACTCATCGACTACGGAAGTACTAGGCCACTACGCCGTAGTCCCCAGACGATACAGGGGAATCCAATCCATTGGACCTGTCTGTCCTCAGTTACCATGTACCTATAGTTCCTCATCCATCTAATATCCCAGAGACCGTATATCGAGCATGGTGCTATCAGACCCATACGGTTTCTACTTGAGTCTCGCTCTAATCGGATTCTCCCGGAGAACTCTTTCTCTCTCAACCCGAATGACCCTGGCCAGGGATTTGTCTGAGCAAGAACACATGGGATATTCCTCTCATGATACCGAGAGTGGATGATCCTCTATCGACACTCAATAGCCCTCGTAAGGTCGACTACCACTCCCAATGACCAGCTGTACTAGATCTGGGAACAGCCAAACCTATAAGTCTGGTATCAAAGAGTGGAGCACTCATACAGGACATCCTTGGTGTCTCAAGTCTAAGAACCAGATACACCACTAGGACTACGGAATCGTTGTCTGACAATAAGGCATCATCAACCATCCAGCATTCCGTAAGCGGATCAATCAGTGAACTCATTCTCCAATGAGCACCTGTACTGTATCCCTAGTGTCCCTACACGAGCAGCTATGAGACCAGCTGCATCCATCATATGGACGGGTATACAGCACACCAGTCTATCCGGCTATCACGATGTCCCTCTCGAGTAACCTATGACCGGGATTATTTAGGATATGTGTTTAAAGGTGAATCGATCTCATTCTCGTGATCTCATCACGATCCGATTCCCATTGCACAAATCCAAGGACATCACAATATATATGCATTTATGCAATAGTTATAAAGTGATATATGCCAAAATATAATAAGCAAAAAGATTCTGTATCAAGTCACACGTGCCATCACTCACGTGATTGGCTTGCTGGGCACTTATGACTAGCATGTCACACACACCCTCTCCTCTATTTCCTCTGCAGGAAACAGAGGTATCACAACCTCTTCTCCTGCTTCCTCTTCCTCTTCTCTTCCTCTTCTTCTTCTTCTCCTCTTCGAACGCCCCACACCTCTCCTCTGTTTCCACCTGCAGGAAACAGAGGTGCTGCAGCCCTAGCTGCTGCCACCTCTTGCTCCTCTCCCTCTTCCCTCTCTTCTCCTTCTCTTCTTCTCCTCTTCCTTTTTCCTCCCCAACGCCACACACCTCCTCGCTGCAGCCTCGCCACAGCTATCCTCCTCTCTTCTTCTTCTTCTTATTCTTCTTCCTCTTCCCTTTTCCTCCCCAATGCCCGACACATCCTCTCCTCTGTATCCACCTGCGGGAAATAGAGGTGCTACAGCCCTAGCTGCAGCTGCTACCTCTCTCTGTCTCTCCTCTCCATCTTCCCTCTCTTCTTCTTCTTCTTCTTTTCTTCTCCCCACACCCCACCGCTTCTCTCTGTTTCTCGAAGAAATAGAGAGAGCGTGGGAGGCGGTGGGATAAAATCGAAATTTTCGGTTTTCTTTATTTTTTTTTTCTTTTTGCAACTTAACAGTTTAGTCCTTGAAATTTCTATATTTACATGTAGGTCCTCCAATTTACATATAAATCCTTATTAATAATTTTCAAAAGTGAGGGATATTACATTAGTCAATTATGTGATAAAGGATATATTGTCAGATTCGAATCTAATGCTTGCATTATTGAAAAACCACACAAAAACACGTCTATGATTGCATTAAAACAAAATAACGTATACACTATTGACATCAATGATTTGTGTAATGAAATGTGTTTTTCGGTTTTGAATGAGGATGCTTGGCTATGGCATAGAAGATTAGGTCATGCTAGCATGAAACTAATCACTCCAATATCATCTAAAGAACATGTAAGAGGAATTCCTCATATCAAGTTCATCAAAGATAATGTATGTGATGCTTGCCAATTAGGTAAACAAATTAAGGGTAGTTTCAAATCTAAGAATCAAATAAGCACCTCTAGGCCCTTAAAATTGATCCATATGGACTTGTTCGGACAAATCTCTACATCAAGCCTAGGAGGTAGCAAATACGCCTTCGTCATTGTGGATGACTATAGCAGATACACATGGACTTACTTCTTAAAACAAAAAAATAAATGCTTTAGATATTTTACCAAGTATTGTAAACTTGTTCAAAATGAGAAGGGTTCTATGATTTCGTCAATTAGAAGTGATCACAGTGGTGAATTTCAAAACCATGATTTCCAAGAATTTTGTGAACTCAATGGATACAACCATAATTTCTCTACTCCAAGAAATCCTCAACAAAATAGAGTAGTAGAAAGAAAAAATTGAAATTTATAAGAAATGGCAAGAACCATGTTGAATGAACATAGCCTACCCAAATATTTTTGGGCCGAAGCCGTAAACACTGCATGCTATATTTTGAATAGAGTTCTAGTAAGATCCTTACTCACCAAAACTCCCTATGAGTTATGGAACAACAAAAAACCTAATGTTTCTTATTTTAAAGTCTTTGGGTGTAAGTGTTTTATCTTGAATGAAAAGGATAACTTAGGAAAATTTGATGCTAAATCCGATGAAGGAATCTTTCTTGGTTATTCTTCGATTTCTAAAGCCTTTCGTATCTTCAATAAAAGAACTTTAATTATTGAAGAATCCATTCATGTTGTTTTCAATGAAATTTCTGAAATCAGGAAAAATGATTTTGATGATGATGTTAATTTTGATTCCTTGAATTTAAATGAAACCCCGTCTCCAACTAGCAACTTGGATGCATCCACTTCCGAAACATCCTTACCCAAGGATTGGAAGTATGTAGATGATCATCCTAAGGAGCTAATCTTAGGAGACACATCAAAGGGGGTTCAAACATGATCTTCTCTTAAAAATTTTTGTGCCAACGCCGCTTTTCTCTCCCAAATTGAACCCAAATGTGTTGACGAAGCCATGAAAGATGATTCATGGATTATCGCAATGCAAGATGAATTAAATCAATTTGAGAGAAATGAGGTATGGAAGCTTGTTCCTAGGCCAAATGACCATTTAGTTATTGGTACTAAATGGGTTTTTAGAAACAAGCAAGATGAATATGGTATCGTGGTTAGAAACAAGGCTAGATTAGTGGTCAAAGGTTTCAACCAAGAAGAAGGTATCGATTACGAAGAAACCTTCGCTCTTGTGACTCGATTAGAAGCCATAAGGATGCTCCTTGCCTACGCTAGTAGCAATAATTTTAAGTTGTTTCAAATGGATGTTAAAAGCGCTTTTCTTAATGGCTTTATTTCCGAAGAAGTCTATGTTGATCAACCTCCTGGATTTAAAAATAATAGCCTCCCTAATCATGTGTTTAGATTAACTAAAGCTCTCTATGGTTTAAAACAAGCTCCGAGGGCTTGGTATGAGAGACTTAGTTATTTTCTTATTGAAAATAATTTCACAAAAGGCAAGGTTGATGCTACATTATTCATCAAGAATTTTGAAAATAATTTTCTCATTTTTTAGATTTATGTTGATGATATAATCTTTGGTTCTACGAATAAATCTCTTTGTGAATCTTTTGCTAAAACTATGAGTCTTGAATTCGAAATGAGTTTAATGGGAGAATTAACATTCTTCTTAGGCTTACAAATCAAACAACTAAGCAATGGCATCTTTATTAGTAAAACTAAATATGTTATGAATTTGCTAAAAAAGTTTAATATGAATAACTCAAAAGCTATTAACACTCCTTTGAGCACCTCCACTAAGTTAGAAATTAATGAAAGTGGAGAAAGCTTCGATCAAAAAACTTATAGGGGTATGATAGGAAGTTTACTTTACCTCACTGCAACTAGACCAGATATCATGTTCAGTGTAGGACTTTGTGCTAGATTTCAATCAAACCCTAAGATATCTCATCTCAAAGCAGTTAAAAGAATACTTAGATATCTTAATGGTACCACAAATCTAGGATTATGGTACCCAAAATCAAAGAATCTTGAGTTAATTGCTTATGCTGATGCGGACTTTGCTGGCTATAGACTAGATAGAAAAAGCACATCAGGAACATGTCAATTTTTAGGACATGCCCTTGTTTCCTGGTCATCTAAGAAACAAAACTCGGTTAAGCTGAATATATTGCAGCAAGTGCATGCTGTGCACAAGTTGTATGGATGAAAAACACCTTAGAAGATTATAAAATTCATCTTAAAAATATTCCCATTAAATGTGATAACACAAGTGCAATATGCTTAACGAAAAATCCTATACAACATTCAAGAACAAAACATATTGATATTAGACATCACTTTATACGAGATCATGTTACTAATCATGTTGTAATCATAGAATTCATTGATACTAAACATCAACTAGCTGATATTTTTACAAAACCTCTAAGTGAAGAACAATTTGATTTCATAAGAAGAGAATTAGGAATGTTGATGTGTCCGAATACATAAACTAGTTAAAATTGTTTTTCGGACATTATTGAATGATCAAATCACTTGATTGCCATTACATGCCTAAATAACATATTAGAAATTATGCGTTGAATACAAAAATTTCCATAACAATAAGCATGTTTTGTCTTCATGATTGTATTTGAAAATCAATAGCATAGTCTTGTCCAAATGCATGAAAGTGTTAATTTTATTTTCGGATTCGCTTAACAATTGGTATCCTAACAATCGGATTCTCTCATACACTTATGAAAAATATTTTTCTGAAATGAATTTGATGAAATGATTTCTGCTTATAAATTCCATCTTGAAATATGGATGATAGTGTGTTTACTTGCAAAGACTTATTTCACATACATATCTTGATCCTTGTAAAAATGAAGCATGATTTAATATCTCATCGATTTAAACTCCACTCAAAGTAAAATCACAAATAGCCTTCCTCCTTCATGTAAAAAGATTATAACAAATAAAAAGGAAGAAGTATTCAAAGCAATCTATGTATCATGCTTTCCTTTATATGCTTGGAAAATAACATGTAAAGGCATGAACAACTATCACACTTATGCTCAAAATTCGCTTATTGTTCTCCTGCTATCACAATTACCATGCTTTTTGTTGATGACAAAGGGGGAGAAATATATGAGTATTAATGCCATGCTTGCATCACCAAGAGATATATGAATTGATGCTATGATTGCTATAATTTGCATTATGCCTTGTTTGTATCATATAATGATATCAAAATCTTACTTCGTAGTTTTACATGTTGATATCTTACAATATGATGAATTGCTACTATTACCATCATTCAAACCTGTTATGTAAAATTTGAAAATGAATGTCAAGCCTTGACATCATCTTCAGAGAGATACATCATGATGGGAATCATGATGGGAGTATTGATAAGTTTAAATGATTTTAACTTATCAATATGTCCCTTGAATTCAAAGGGTTTGAATTCAAGAATGACTTATCTCAAGTATGGCATATAGACAGGGGGAGTTAAGGTTAACTCCATTATCAATTGATTGTCATCATCAAAAAGGGGGAGATTGTTGAATCTCGGATTTTGATAATGAAGTCAATTGTCATTTGTTATCTAATCTATATGTTGAGATAAGTGTGCAGGATTAACTACGATGAAAGTAAGATATGCAGCAGGAGTTGCGCCGGAGTCAAGACAATGATCACGTTGGGAGTTCGAGAGTTCGACGAAAGTTCGGACAGTCGTCGGAGGTTCTACGGGAACAAATCCGAGAAGTCCATGAGCTTGCCAAAGAAGCTCATCGAAACTCGCCAAGTGGATCGTCGTAAGTCCAGGAGTTTTCCGGAAGTCCGTAGGAGCATCACCGAGGGTTCATCGGATGATCGACGGAAGTTCGCCGGAAGCTCGCCGGAAGAAGCGATTGACGCACCGGAGCAAATTGCAGTAAATGTCTTAGGAAATATCATAGTTAGCACAATGATTAAGTTGTAAATGGGAGGTGATCCCATTAACTTAATCTTGGGGCAATTGGGCCCCTGAAAAACCCAAATTGGGCCGAATGGATCAACCCATTCGGACCCTGATTTCTGCCAAGCGGTTGAACCACCCAAGCCAGGAGGTGGCACCGCCTGGGCTAAGTCTCCGAGCGAGACTGGGTGGTGGAACCACCCCAGCCAGGAGGTGGCACCGCTTGGGCTCAGTGTCCGAGCGAGACTGGGCGGTGCAACCTCCCCTAACAGGAGGTGGCACCGCTTGGGCTCGGTCTCCGAGCTCTGGCTGAGCGGTGCTACCGCCTCAGTCAGGAGGTGGCACCGCCTGAGCTCGGTCTTTGAGCTCTGGCAGGAGGTGCAACCGCCCCTGACAGGAGGTGGCACCGCCCAGAGGCTCAGTCCTCGAGCTCTGCCAGGCGATGCAACCGCTCCAATTAGGAGGTGCAATCGCCAGATCCCGGAATTCCGGAAATTGACAGTTTTGAGCTCCAAATTCAAACTAGGTTGGGGCCTATAAATACCCCACCCATTCAGCACTGAAAGGGCACAGCATATACACCGAAATCCTGATCTTGTTATGTGATTTTTAGAGTTCAAAATTGTTGTAAAGGCCAAAAGTTCTTCTCCCTCTTTTCTTCCAAGTTCTGAGCTTTAAAGAGAGGAGAGAAAATTCTGTAAGGGTTGTCTCCTAAGCCCGTCAAAAGGAGTGAAACTGTAAAAGGGTGGTTGGCCTTCGCCTATTGAAGGAAGGCCTCTAGTTGACGTCGGTGATCTCGTCGGTGGAGGAAGCCAAAAGTGGAGTAGGTCAAAATTGACCGAACCACTCTAAATCTCGGTTTGCATTTACTTTGAGAATATTATCTTTACTGCAAACCTCCTCTAAAGCTTACTACTTTCTGCATATATACGATCGGGTTTCAAGCTTTGCACTTTCCGAATCGGCGTTTAGACGTAAATCAGTTTCATCGTACGATCATCATACGATCATCATATTTCTATTTGCTTTTACGTTTTGATTTCTTTCATAATTGCAAACTGCCTTTATATCCTTGCTTAAACTACATCTCGCTTAATCAAGTGATTTACGAATCAGCATTTAGACATAAATTAATTTTTTCGTACGAATATCATATTTCAGTTTGCGCCTACTATCTGATTAGAATCATAACTGTAAACTGCATTTATATCTTTGTTGCATCTCGCTTAAACAAAAGTTAAAGTGATTTATGAATCGGCTTTCTTACCAAAATCACTTTTAACGAACGAACGTAGTTTTTATTTTTCGTAGAAGGTTTTCCGCTGCACTAATTCACCCCCCCCTCTTAGTGCTCTTGATCCTAACAGCAATTGATCCGAATAAGTCCATATAGATTAATTGTAAAGGTCTAGAGGTGCTTATCTGGTTCTTAGGTTTGAAGCAATCTTTTATTTGTTTTCCTAGTTGACATGCATCACACACATTATCTTTGATGAACTAGATATGTGGAATTCCTCTTACAAGTTCTTTAGATGAATTTTGAGAGATTAGTTTCATGCTAGCATGACCTAATTTCCTATGCCAAAGCCAAGCATCGTCATTCAAAACCGAAAAGCACATTTCATTACATAAATCATTAATGTCGATAGTGTATACATTATTTTATTTTAAGGTAATCATAGATATGTTTTTGTGTAGTTTTTTAATAATGCAAGTATTAGATTCAAATTTAATGATGTATCCTTTATCACACAATTGACTAATTTTTAAGAGATTATGCTTTAAGCCATCAACTAACAACATATCTTTAATAGAAAAGGTGGATTTGTTACCTATGGTTCCTTTGCCAATGATTTTACCCTTGTTGTTGTCTCCGAAGGTGACTTATCCTTTGTCTATGCTAGTAAGCTTAGAGAATTAAGATGGATCTCCGGTCATATGCCTTGAGCATCCACTAGCAAGGTACCATCACTTGCTCCTAGCTTGTGATGGTAAACGTTTCTACAAAAAAGGATAATTTTTAGGTACCCATTTGACCTTAGGTGCCTCAAAAATCGATCTACATAACTTATCATATTGCATCGAGTCATTTGAGGTTCTTTTAGGAACCCAAATCAATTTGTGTGGACTACATTTTTTAAATGGATAATGATAAGCTACACGTCCAAATTTACAACAAAAGTTACATTTCTTTTGGAGTGAAACATACAAAGTAGGGCCTTTAACAAAGGTAGTTGAATTTTGGTGAGAGCTTCTCACAAATCCGATTTCGCCTTTTCTATGAACGTGACCCTTGTTGGTAAGGATCATGTTTAAGAATTTGCTACCAACCTCAAACTTTTCTAAAGTTTTCTTAAGTAGCAAGTTTTCCTTTTGAAATAATTCTAGTTCATCATTTTTTATACATGAAGCTAAACTATCATTGTGCTCAACTTTTAATCTATCATAATCACTAACAAGAGAATCATGCTCCTTTTTTAACAATTTATATTTTTTACTAATTGACTTGCATTCATCAAATAAATCATGAAAAGCATTTAAAAGTTCATCAAATGATAAATTTGCATCAAATGAACTTGTTACCTCATCTCCAATGGCCATTAGTGCATAGTGAGCAACTTGCTCGGTGTTGGTTGGCTCCTCTTCTTCGGATGAACTTGAGTCATCCCATGTTGTTTTAAGAGCCTTCTTATTTTTTGGTTGTCTCTTCTTTGATTGGGGACATTCACTCTTGTAATGTCCCGGCTTCTTGTATTCATAACATATCACTTGTTCTTTCTTAGGTTCAATTTTATTTTTAGTATAATTTTTAAATTTATTTATTTTTATAAATTTTTTGAACCTTTTTGTTAATAGTGTCAAGTCTTTATCAAAGTCCTCGCCACTTAAATTTTCTTTTAAGTGGTCTTCTTGAGTTCTTAGAGTCATATCCTTATTGTTCTTTGGAAGTTTGTTCTCTAGCTCTTCATGAGTATTACAAGTCATCTCATATGTTATTAGTGACCTGATTAGTTCTTCAAGAGGAAAGTTATTTAAATCATTGGCCTCTTGAATGGCTGTGACTTTAGGGTCCCAACTCTTTGGAAGGGATCTTAAAATTTTATTAACAAGCTAAAAATCCAAAAACTTTTACTAAGTCCTTTTAGAGCATTGATGACATCCATAAATCGGGTGTACATGTCTCTAATGGTCTCACTCGGTTTCATTCGAAACAACTCATAAGTATGCATTAAAAGATTGATTTTTGACTCCTTCACTCTACTAGTGCCTTCATGAGTCACTTTGAGTGTGTGCCAAATATCAAATATCGTTTCACAAATGGATACACGATTAAACTCGTTTTTATCTAAGGCACAAAATAAGACATTCATAGCCTTTGCATTTAAAGTGAAAGTCTTCTTCCCCAATTCATTCCAATCGTTCATTGGAAGAGAAGACTTTTGAAATCCATTTTCTAGCCTTTGCGTTTAAATCTGAGATTCAACATCTATAGCCCAAGTCTGTTTAGGTACCTAACACATAAGTTTCAACATTACGTAAGTCCGGTAGAGTATCCCATCCTCCTGAGAGATATGTGGGATATATTGGAGAAGAGAATGTTGAGGATATTGATCCTCAGACCTACGAGGAGGCTATTATAAGTATAGTCTCTCAGATGTGGCGAGAAGCCATGAATTCTGAGATGGATTTCATATACACCAACAAGATTTGGAACCTAATTGATGTGCCCAAGGGTATTGTACCCATCGGTTGCAAGTGGATCTTTAGGAAAAAGATCAGAGTAGATGGAAATGTAGAGACCTATAAAGCAAGGCTAGTGGCTAAGGGGTATCGTCAAAGGCAAAGTGTTGACTATGATGAAACTTTCTCACCCGTAGCCATGCTAAAATTCATTCGAATTCTATTGGCTATTACAGCACATTATGATTATGAGATCGGGTAAATGGACATGAAAACTGCATTCCTCAATGGCAACCTTGAGAAGGAGATGTATATGATATAGCCCAAGGGATTCGTGTCCAAAGATTACCTAGATAAGGTGTGCATGTTACTTAGATCCATTTATGGACTAAAGCAAGCTTCCCAAAGTTGGAACATAAGATTTGGTGAGGCAATCAGATCTTATGACTTCGTTAAGAATGAAGATGAGCCTTGTGTGTACACGAAGGTAAGTAGGAGCCCTATCACTTTTTTGGTATTATAAGTGAATGATATCATGATCATTGGGAATGATATAGGAATGCTATCTACAGTAAAGGCTTGGTTATTTAGACACTTCTCTATGAATGACTTAGGAGAACCATCTTATATCTTGGGGATTCGGATCTATAGAGACAGATCCAAGAGGATGCTTGGCTTGTCCCAGTATAGGTACATAGAAACCATTGTCAAAAGGTTTGGCATGGAAAATTCCAAGAGAGGTCTCATACCAATGAGACATGGGATATTTTTTTCTAGGAGTATATCTCTAAAGACTCCTGAAGAAAGGGCGAACATGGATAGGATGCCCTATGCCTCAACAATAGGGTCTATCATGTATGCTATGCTATGTACTAGGCATGATATAACATATGCTTTGAGTGTCATGGGCAGGTATCAAGCAGATCTAGGCTTGTAGCACTGGAAAGCAGTAAAGTATATTCTTAAGTACTTAAGAAGGACTAAAGATCTTTTACTAATATATAGAGGTAGTAGCCTTAGGGTTGAAGGCTACATGGACTCATGTTTTCAGTCCGATGTTGATGATAGCAAGTCAAATTCAGGGTATGTGTACACTTTAAATGGAGGAGCAGTGTGGTGGAAGAGTTCCAAGTAAGATACTACTACTGACTCGACCATAGAGGTAGAGTACATTACTACAGTAAAGGTAGCAAAAGAGGGAGTCTAGATGAAGAAGTTCATCATAGATTTGGGAGTTGTGTGTTAGAACCCTTGTAGATTCTAAACTTGGGGTTGATCTCTTTAGGGGATCGGCCTCCTTGGAACTCTATAGGGGTTCCTCCCTCCAAGTTGCTGCTCAAAGGCTGCAGAAAAGATTCATCTATTGCTTATCAAAAGAGGAGGAATACATGGCTATTTATAGGATTTCTAAACCCTAACTCCTAATAGGACTCCTACTCAAGACTCCTACTTCTAACCAACTCCTAATAGGACTTCTACTCAAGACTCCTATTCCTTTACAACTCCTAATTCTTCTCTAAGAAACAACCTCCTAACCCTAGACGGCCTCTTCACCTCTTTAATAGGGGTCGGCTTAGGTAGGTTTTACATGAATGTCCCTCTCAATTAGGACTCTCCTAGCTAGAGTCCTAACATACCCGCCCTCTTCAAATCAGCCTTGTCCTCGAGGCTGACAATTCATGAATTTTGGGTATTTAATCTTCAAGTCGTCATAGTTCTCCCAAGTGGCATCTTCTATTGGTAGGTTTACCCACTGTATTAGCACTTTAGTAGTGGTTCGTCATTGTCGAGTCACGATCCGTCGATCAATAATGGTACTTGGCTGGGTCTAGAGTTCTCCTTGGATAGTCATATTTGGCGGGTGGCTTTGGGCTGTCTCCAAGCACCTATTTACAACTTATGTCTGGCCGTCGATTTGTGGGTGATATGCCATAGTCCTTTTCAATTTAGTACCCTGCATATAAAATAATTTTGTCCAAAATCTGCTCGTGAAGAAGCAAGTAGAATTTATCATAAGCACAATGCGTCCCTTATAGTGTAATTTTTTTGAGTCCCAATTATAATGAGCCACGGAGCTTAGTGCTTCCTCCAAATTTTTTATAATCTTACTAGTCTTTGAATCTTCCTGTCATTCCATCTTAATATCCTCAAGGAAGCCGCTGGTCGGAAGTGAAACGATCGAAACTTCAGCTTGCTCAGGTAGTTGCGAAAGCACATCTGCAAGAATATTCTCTTTCCCCTTTTTGTAAGTTATTTCATAATCAAATCCAAGAAGGATTGTTACCCATTTTTGCTACTCAGGGGATGATATCTTTTACTCCAAAAAGTACTTGAGGCTTTTATGGTCGATTTTAATTTGAAATCGTCGACCAATCAAGTAGGGTCTCCACCTCGTTGCTACGCGCACAATGGCGAGCATCTCCTTATCATATGTTGACTTATTTTGATGGAAGGGAGATAATGCCTTGCTAGTGTATGCAAGTGGTCGACCATCTTGCATGAGAATGACTCCAATTCTGACTCCAGATGCGTCGGCCTCAATAATGAAGGGTCGGTTGAAATATGGTAGTATTAGCACCGGCGTCGTCGTCATGGCTGCCTTAAGTTTGTCGAAGGCAGCAGAGGCTCTATCCAACCATTGGGAGACATATTTTTCCAGTAAGAAAGTAAGTGGTGCATTGATCTTTCCATAATTTTTCACGAACTTACGGTAGTAGCCTATTAAACCCAAAAAGCCATGTAGCAATTTTATGTTCCTCGGGGTTGGCCAGTTTTGCATTGCTCCAATTTTGAAGGGGTCCACCGCCACACCTTCCTCTGATATGATATGCCCAAGATATTCCACCTTCTATTGAAGAAAGCAAAAATTCGTAGTGGTTGTTGTGTGTTCAAAAGGTGGTTTTCGGTATGTCTTCTTCGCATGCTCGTATTTGATGATACCCGGATCAAAGGTCCAGCTTTGTAAAGATTTGTGCTCCCTTTCATCTAGCAATTCATCTACTATTGGAATAAGGTATTTGTCTTTGATGGTTATGCCATTGAGAGCTCGGTAATCAATTCGCCTTGTTCCATCCTTCTTACGTACAAGTAGCACCAGTGAAGAGTAGAGGTTGCAACTTGGCCGAATAACTCATGTTATGAGCGTCTCTTTTACAATCCTTTCTATTTCATCCTTCTAGAGATGTGGATACTAATATGGCTGAGCATTTGCTGAAGATTTGCTTTGAAGAATCGTTATACAATGATAATGCCGACGGGTAAGAGGTAGGTTGCACGGTTCATCAAATATATTTGAAAATTCAGCAAGCAAAGGAAGTAGATTTGGATCATCAAATTCTATTGGCTCTCCATTAGTTTGCTGCTCAACTTGTACCAAAAAGTCACTACATGCTTTATGCAAAACCTGTTGAATCTCGTATTTTGATGATGAAACTACTTGATATATGTTTATGATTTAATCTGCGTTTTGAGTGACGCAGGATGCCTCGATCAGGATAAGACAATTAAAGCAGGAAAATCATGTTGGGCCGGAGGAACATGTTAGAAGATTGGACGTCGGGCCAGTGGATCGGTCGACATATTAACATAAGGCTTCGGGCTGTGGATTCGGGCATCGGGCCAAGGAGAGCGGATATTGTGCCAAGGACATCGGAGTTGCGGAGACAACTGGCCGATTGGGCAATAAGCTGCAAGAGAGGACGATGCGCCGAAGAATCGGATGAAGCGTCGAGAGACCAATGACATGCCGGACAACGTGATTAATGCTTAGGATTAATTGTCTCGATCGAAGTTTTTGTTTTACATGTGCAGGATTAACTACGATGAAAGTAAGACATGTAGCTGGAGTTGCGCTGGAGTCAAGACTATGATCACGTTGGGAGTTCGAGAGTTCGACGGAAGTTCAGACGGTCGTCGGAGGTTTTGTGGGAACAAATCCGAGAAGTACAGAAGCTTGCTAAAGAAGCTCGTCGGAACTCGCCAAGATCAAATCGTGAAGTCTAGGAGCTTGCCGGGAGTCCGTAGAATGGTTTCCGAGAGTTTATCGGAAGACCGCCGGAAGTTCACCGGAAGCTCGCCGGAAGAAGTCTTGACTTGCGGACTTTGTAATAGCTTAAGAAATGTCTTTAAATTCGGAGTTAGCACGTTAATTAGGGTTAGGATTAGGTGTTAATCTTATAACCCGGTTAGGGGCCAATTGGGCCCGAATTCGGACTGGTTTGGGCCATGTTTGGAGCCCAACCAATGATCTGAAATAGTGCCAAGAGGTGCAACCGCCCAGGCCAGGAGGTAGCACCGCCTGGGTAAGTCTCCTAGCGAGGCTAGGCGGTGCAACCGCCCCAGCCAGGAGGTGGCACCGCCTGGGCTCAGTCTCCAAGCGAGATTGGGCGGTGCAACCTCTCCTGGCAGGAGGTGGCACCGCCAGAGCTCAGTCTTCGAGCTCTGCCAGGCGGTGCAACCGCCTCAGTCAGGAGGTGCAACCGCCCGAGCTCAGTCTTCGAGCTTTGGCAGAGAGGTGCAACCGCCCCTGACAGAGGTGGCACCGCCCAGAGGCTCAGTCTTCGAGCTCTGCCAGGCGGTGAAACCGCTCCAGTCAGGAGGTGCAACCGCCTGATCCCGGAATTCCGGGAATTGACAGTTTTGAGCTCCAAATTTGAACTGGGTTGGGGCCTATAAATACCCCACCCATTCAGCACTGAAAGGAGCAACTTACACTCGAAATCTTGATATCTTTCTGTGATTCTTAGAGCTCAAAACTGTTGTAAAGACCAAAAGTTCTCCTCCTTCTGTTCTTCAAAGTTTGAGTTGTAAAGAGAGGAGAGAAAACTTCTGTAAGGGTTGTCTCCTTAGCCTGTAAAAAGGAGTGAATCTGTAAAAGGGTGGTTGGCCTTCGCCTATTGAAGGAAGGCCTCTAGTTGACGTCGGTGACCTCGTCGGTGGAGGAAGCCAAAAGTGGAGTAGGTCAAGATTGACCGAACCACTCTAAATCTCGGTTTGCATTTCCTTTGAGCATTTTACCTTCACTGCAAACTTCTCAATAGCTTACTGCCTTTTGCGATTTTACGAACGAGTTTGTAAGTTCAGAATTTTCCGAATCTGCGTTTAGACATAAATCGGCTTTTTTCGTACGATCATCATATTTCAGTTTACGTTTACATTTTGATTTCAATCATAACTATTTACTGCCTTCTGCGATCTTACGAATAAGTTTCTAAGTTTAGAACTTTCTAAATCTGCGTTTAGACGTAAATCGACTTTTATCGTACGAATGTCGCATTTCAGTTTGCGCTTGTATTCTGCTTTCCATCATAAACTGCAAACTGCCTTTGTAGATCTACTTTAATGTCATCTCGCTTAATCTCAAGTTAAAGTAATTTTAGAATCGGCTTTCACATCGATATCGATTTTATCGAACGAACGCAGCTTTCGTTTTAATCGCTGAAAAATTTTCGCTGCACTAATTCACCCCCCCCCCCTCTTAGTGCTCTTGATCCTAACAATTGTTATCAGAGCCCAGTATTTCTCATTTCGGACTTACACCCGAGAGAAATGGCTCTTCATGGCTTTCAAGAGGGCTCTTCGGTTTTTCGTCCACCGTTGTTTAACGGATTCGACTACACCTATTGGAAGACTCGAATGAGGATCTTTCTTATTTCTATGGATGTTGAACTTTGGAATCTTGTCTAAAATGGTTTTTCAAAGTCTTCTCTTCCAATGATCGAATGGTCGGATTTAGAGAAGAAGCATTTTTCTTTAAACGCAAAGGCTATGAATGCCTTATTTTGCGCTTTGGACAAAAATGAGTTCAATCGGGTTTCTTTGTGCGAAACGGCTTTCGATATTTGGTGCACTCTTGAAATCACGCACGAGGGAACTAGTAGAGTCAAAGACTCGAAAGTTAATATTTTACTACATGATTTCGAGCTTTTTCAAATGAAGCCAAGCGAAACCATTAGTGACATGTACACCCGTTTTACGGATGTCGTCAATGGTTTAAGAGCTCTTGGCAAATGTTTTTTGAATTCTGAACTTGTGAACAAGATTTTGCGTTCTCTTTCTAAGAAGTGGGATTCAAAAGTAACGGCTTTACAAGAAACAAAAGATTTAAATATTTTTCCACTTGAAGAACTAATTGGTTCCTTGATCACATATGAAATGACGTGCAATGCACGTGAAGAACTTGAGAACCACCTTCCAAAAAACAGGAAGGATTTGGGACATAGAACATTTGAAGACCACTCGAGCATAAGCTCAAGTGATGGTGAACTTAAACTACAAATGAAACAAAAATTAAAAAGTAAAAAGAACGGAACTACTTGCTTTGAACGCAAGAAGAAGAACAAAAATTAGGATGAATCGAGCTCCTCTGAAGACGAGGAGAAAATCAACAAAGGCGAGGTGGCAAACTACGGCTTTACGCCTTTCGACGCTGAGGTAATCAAAATGCCTTTAATTTACTTTGAAATTACATAATGCTTTTCATAAAGCATTTTTCTTTTTTATTTAATTTTCTTGAAAATTGCATGTTTAATAATTTTATAATGAACATACAAATAATTAGGAATCATGCTTATCATTCTAGTAATTTTGAAAATAATCATGAAAATTGCATGTTTATGATAAACAAAATGATTTGGATTAAAAATACCTTATGAAATCATGCTATATGTGGTTGAGAAGTAATAATGTGTATCATGTTGATTTCCATTGTTATTTCTCGATTTTGAGTATATGAAATCATGTTTAATTTGAAGTTATGATTAATGAGTATATATTTATGAAATTATGTATGATGATTCTTGATATTTATGGATTATCGATTTTCATGATAATAACAGTGGCTTTAAAAAAAATTGATGCATGTTTTCATAAATGAAAAGGCATGCTAACATGAAATCGACCACTTAAAATGAAACACTTAAAAAGGGGGAAAATATATTATCAATGAAATCATGAATCTATTTATGTTATAAATTTTGTGAGCCATAAAAATGATTTTGATGATTTAAATTTGAAATGAGTTTTATCAAAATCATGATCTTGATTTATCAAATTGAATGAATTGAAAATGAATGATGATTTTTCTCTTGAATGATTGTGACTTGTATTCCTTGTATTCATGATATGATTTTTATGCAATTCTTTGTATTCATGAAATATTTATCTCATCACCCAATTATTTCTTTTCAATATTCCTCAAGTGATGATATGAATGCATGAGATATTCATGAATTTATTTTGATGTATGCAAATGAGAAGTTTCGATCATGCATGGTAGGATGCAATGTGACAAATTAATATCATGATGATTTGAAATATTTATGATTTGGAATGATGCATATGCTTTTTATTATGATAATGTATGATGTGTATCATGAATGCTTAAAAAAATTAAATAAATAAATATTTATATCATGTTAGATGGTTTTACATATTATGCATGATAAGCTATAGTGATGAGTGAAACAATGATTGAAATAATATGAATGATGATTTCGAATCATGCATATAATAATGAGTTTATATGTTTTGAAAATGTGCATGTTTTAATTTGAAAATATAATGATGCACAAATAAGATTGATACTAACCTTTGTCATGATTTAAAAATTGATGTAAAGGGTTTTTCCCTTCTTTTTTACAATGACAAAAGGGGAGATAGCTAGCTTGCACAATTCAAGAAGAAAGCAAAAATTGCACTTCTCAAAAGAGAAGAAATTGCTATCTTGAACATCACCAAGAAGTGCTATCTTGCAAATCTCAAGACACACAAATGCAATCATGCAAAATTTGTAATTTTGCACATCATTAAAATTTATGATGCTTTGGTGATTATGCATGTTCTAAAATATTATAAAATTCACTAGCTTGCATGATGTAGAACTTAGCTATATTGAACATCACCAAGGAATGCTATCTTGCCTATCTCAAGAAGCAAAAAGTTAACTTGCACATCTAGCAAAACTTATATTTCAAGAAGCAAGAGTTGCTTTCTTGAACATCTCAAAATTGCTAGCTTGCGGGCCTTAAAATGTAGAAATTTTTTGCTAGCTTGTATATGGTAAACTTGCTATCATACTACCATGATGATGAGCATGCCTTATCTTCATGATTATATTTGAAAAACTATGACAAAAATATGTCCGAATGATTAAACGTGTTAAAATTATTTTTCAAACTTTTTTGATTGAATGATCAAATCACTTGATTGCCATAATGATTTTACACAATTACTTGCCATGATTACATGTTGGAAATTATGTGCTTGAATACAAAAATTTCCATGATAATAAGCATGTTTTACCTTCATGATTGTAATTGAATATCTCTAGTAAAACCCTGTCCGAATGTATGAAAGTGTCAAATTTCATTTTCGGATTTTCTTGATCCTAACAATTGGATTTTCTTGATACATTATCCTCTTCCGAACTTAACAAGCATATGTCATATCAAGTTTAATTCACATCATTGATTTTTGACATATGGAATCATCTAGCAAATGCACTTATCATGTGAAAAATATTTTTCGAGAAACATATTTGATGATTCCCTCTTATAAAAGGAAGATATTTTTACATACAAGGATTTGACTCACTTACATATCTTAATCCTTGCAAAAATGAAGTATGCTTTAATATCTTATTGATTTGAACTTCACATATGGCTTTCCTCCTTCATGTAAAAAAGATAACAAATAAAAAGGAAGAAGCAATAAAAGCTATCTCCATGTCATGTTTTCCTCGAGATGTTTGCATAATTGGTATCCTATCACTCACTATTGGAAAATGACATGAACCAACTTATGGCATCGCACTTATATTTAAAATTTGCTTATATCGTTCTCCTTGTTGTTGATGACAAAGGGGGAGAAATATATAAATTGATACTATGAGTGCCATATTTGAAGAATATGAATAGATGTTATGAATGTCATATTATGATGAGATATCAAAAGCAGCATTCATATGAATAGGTGCTATGAATGTCATATCATGTTAAGATATCAAGAACTTGAATCGTAATTTTACATGTTGATATCTTACCATTTGATGATAGCAAACTTGCATGATGATAACAATAGATATTATGTTTTTCATGCAATAAGTTAAACTTATATCACAAACACTTGATTGTGGTACTTCTCCTTTTTGTTGATGACAAAGGGGGAGAAGTATGTTGATGACATGACATGTTATGCATAAATTTATGTTGACATGTTGCTTAGATTTTTTAATCTAAGAGTTTCTATCAATATAGCATATTGATAGGGGGAGTTTGTTTAAACTCCGGGAGTTAAGTTTAACTCCGTTATCAAGTGATTGTCATCATCAAAAAGGGGGAGATTGTTGAATCTCGTATTTTGATGATGAAACTACTTGATATATGTTTATGATTTAATCTACGTTTTGAGTGACGTAGGATGCCTCGATCAGGATGAGACAATTAAAGCAAGAAAATCATGTTGGGCCGGAGGAACATGTCAGAAGATTGGACGTCGGGATGGTGGATCAGTCGACGTATCGACAGAAAGCTTCAGGCTATGGATTCGGGCATCGGGCCAAGGAGAGCGGATATTGCGCAAAGGATATCGGAGTTGCGGAGACAACTGGCCGATTGGGCAATAGGCTGCAAGAGAGGATGATGCGCCGAAGAATCGGACGAAGCGTCGAGAGACCAATGACATGCCGGACAACGTGATTAATGCTTAGGATTAATTATCTCGATCGAAATTTTTGTTTTACATGTGTAGGATTAACTACGATGAAAATAAGACATGTAGATAGAGTTGCGCTGGAGTCAAGACTATGATCACGTTGGGAGTACGAGAGTTCGACGAAAGTTCGGACGGTCGTCGGAGGTTTTGCGGGAACAAATCCGAGAAGTCCAGAAGCTTGCCAAAGAAGCTCGTTGGAACTCGCCAAGATCAAATCGTGAAGTCTAGGAGCTTGCCGGGAGTCCGCAGAATGGTTTCCGAGAGTTTATCGGAAGACCGCCGGAAGTTCACCGGAAGCTCGCCGGAAGAAGTCTTGACTTGCGGACTTTGTAATAGCTTAAGAAATGTCTTTAAATTCGTAGTTAGCACGTTAATTAGGGTTATATTAGGTGTTAATCTTATAACCCAATTAGGGGCCAATTGGGCCCGAATTCGGACTAGTTTGGGCCAAGTTTGGAGCCCAACCAATGATCTGAAATAGTGCCAAGAGGTGCAACCGCCCAGGCCAGGAGGTAGCATTGCCTGGGTAAGTCTCCCAGCAAGGCTGGGCGGTGCAACCGCCCTAGCCAGGAGGTGGCACCACCTGGGCTCAGTCTCCAAGCAAGACTAGGCGGTGCAACCTCTCCTTACAGGAGGTGGCACTGCCTGAGCTCAGTCTTCGAGCTCTGCCAGGTGGTGTAATCGCCTCAGTCAGGAGGTGCAACCGCCCGAGCTCAGTCTTCGAGCTCTGGCAGAGAGGTGCAACCGCCCCTGACAGAGGTGGCACCACCCAGAGGCTCAGTCTTCAAGCTCTGCTAGGCGGTGCAACCGCTCCAGTCAGGAGGTGCAACCGCCTGATCCTGGAATTCCGGGAACTGACAGTTTTGAGCTCCAAATTTGAACTGGGTTGGGGCCTATAAATACCCCACCCATTCAGCACTGAAAGGAGCAACTTACACTCGAAATCTTGATATCTTTCTGTGATTCTTAGAGCTCAAAACTGTTGTAAAGACCAAAAGTTCTCCTCCTTCTGTTCTTCAAAGTTTGAGTTGTAAAGAGAGGAGAGAAAACTTCTGTAAGGGTTGTCTCCAAAGCCCGTCAAAAGGAGTGAATCTGTAAAAGGGTGGTTGGCCTTCGCCTATTGAAGGAAGGCCTCTAGTTGATGTCGGTGACCTCGTCGGTGGAGGAAGCCAAATGTGGAGTAGGTCAAGATTAACCGAACCACTCTAAATCTCGGTTTGCATTTCCTTTGAGCATTTTACCTTCACTGCAAACTTCTCAATAGCTTACTGCCTTCTGCGATTTTACGAACGAGTTTCTAAGTTTAGAATTTTTCGAATCTGCGTTTAGACGTAAATCGGCTTTTTTCGTACGATCATCATATTTCAGTTTACATTTACGTTTTGATTTCAATCATAACTGTTTACTGCCTTCTGCGATCTTATGAATAAGTTTTAAGTTCAGAACTTTCTAAATCTGCGTTTAGACGTAAATCGACTTTTATCGTACGAATGTCGCATTTTAGTTTGCGCTTGTATTCTGCTTTCCATCAGAAACTGCAAACTGCCTTCGTAGATCTACTTTAACGTCATCTCGCTTAATCTCAAGTTAAAGTAATTTTAGAATCGGCTTTCACATCGATATCGTTTTTATCGAACGAATGCAGCTTTCGTTTTAATCGCTGAAAAATTTCCGCTGCACTAATTCACCCCCCCCCCTCTTAGTGCTCTTGATGTTGAATCTCGGATTTTGATGATGAAATCAATTGATGGGTTAATTGATCTAATCCATATTATTGAGTTAAGTGTGCAGGATTAACTACGATAACCAGAAAACACAAAGCAAGAATACCAGAGTCAAGATCGATGGACGTTTAAGAGTCCGAAGAATCGTCGAAGATACTGCCGGAACCAACCGAGAAGAAATTGGGAACTTATCGAAATTTTCGGAAGTTCGCCGAAGAGATCGTCGAAGGTTCACGGAGATCACGGAGAAGGCTCGGCTACTCGTTAAAGTCATCACAAGATCGGGAGCTTGATGGGAGTCCGTCGGAAGAAGTTCGTCGGAAAGCTCGCCGAAACAAGACTCGACGTTCACGGTTGAAAGCTTGCTTAGGATGTGTTTTTGTTATGTAGTTCACTTGTAATTAGGATTAGGATTAAAAGATAATCCTATATCCTGGTTAGGGGCCAACTGGGCCCAAAGTCAGATATGGTTTGGGCTAAAATTAAGCCAAACCAGTGAAATCGGAGAGCCAGGCGGTGGCACCGCCCAGCACCCGAGAACTGGGCGGTGACACCTCCTGGGCTGGGCGGTTGCACCTCCCAGCACCCGAACGCTGGGCGGTGACACCGCTTAGCTGGGCGGTGGCACCGCCAGCATCGGGAACCCAAAGAGAATTCAAATTTTGGAGCCCAAAATTTGAATCCTCTTGAGGCTTATAAATACCCCTCAAATCTCAGCTGAGATTACAACTTTTGAGAAGCATTTTGATTGAGAGAAAAGTCTTAGAAAGCCTTAGCAAGTCTTGTTTTCAATTTGCTAGAGAGTTCTCCTCCTTCTTTCTTATTGAAAATTTGTAAGAGGTTGAGCTGTTTGTAAAAGGTTGTAAGAGGGGTATTTACCCTTCCATTTCAAGAGATTTGCTAGTGGAAGGTGGGAGCCTCATCGAAGAGGGGCCTCGCAAGTGGATGTAGGTCATTTGACCGAACCACTCTAAAATCGGCGTAATCTCTGCTTTGCATTTCATATTTGCTGTTTACATTACTGCAAACCTTCTTACATGCTTTAGTTCCTTATTACCTTTGCTGCGCAACTTCAAGAATACGCTTTCAAGTTAAGTCTTTCAAGTTCCGTTCTTATCATACGAAAGATTTTTCTAAAATCGAAGTTTTAATCCGCTGCACTAATTCACCCCCCCCTCTTAGTGCCGCTCCGATCCTAACAAGTGGTATCAGAGCAAGGTTATCTCTCATACTTGGTTTAATACCCAAGAGAGATGGCTTACTCCGACATGCAAGAGGGTCATTCTATTGCACGACCACCTTTGTTTAATGGGTCGGATTACACATATTGGAAGACTCGCTTGAGGATCTTCCTCATTTCTATGGACTTTGAGCTTTGGTCTATTGTCGAGAATGGGTTTCAAAAATCTTCTCTTCCGATGAGCGAATGGAATGAATCGGAGAAGAAGGTTTTTGCTTTAAATGCAAAGGCTATGAATGCCTTGTTTTGTGCACTAGACAAAAACGTATTTAATCGTGTTTCAATTTGTGATTCGGCTTTTGATATTTGGAGAACTCTTGAGGTCACTCATGAAGGCACTAGCCGAGTGAAAGAGTCCAAAATCAACATCCTTGTGCACTCTTACGAACTTTTCCGAATGAAACCAAGTGAGTCCATCGGAGACATGTACACCCGGTTTACGGATGTCATCAATGGACTCAAAGCTCTTGGTAAAGATTTTACTAACTTTGAACTAGTAACTAAAATCTTAAGATCCCTCCCTAAAAGTTGGGATCCAAAAGTTACGGCCATTCAAGAGGCCAAAGACCTTAAAGCATTCCCTATTAAAGAACTCATTGGGTCTCTAATGACCTACGAAATGACATGTCAAGCTCATGATGAGCTCGAGAACCCCCTTCCAAAGAACAGGAAGGATATGGCACTCAAATCACAAGAAGACCACTTGAAAGGAACATCAAGTGATGAGGACAGTGACAATGACATTGCACTTTTAACTCAAAAATTTAAAAAATATTTAAGAAAGAATAAATTTAAAAATAATATAAAAAAATAAATTTGAATAAAAGAAGGACCAAGTGATTTGCTATGAATGCAAAAAACTGGGCCACTACAAGAACGATTGTCCTCAAGCCAAAAAGAGAACATCAAAGACGAAGGCGCTCAAGGCAACGTGGGATGATTCAAGTGCGACCGAAGAAGAGGAGTCCAACACCGAGCAAGTTGCTCATTACGCGCTAATGGCTTTAGGAGAAGAGGTATGTGATTTATTTAATGAAGATTTATCTTTTGAAGAACTCTCTATCGCTTTTAATGAATTATTTGATGAATGTAGAACTGTTAGCAAGAAGTTAAGTATCTTAAAGAAAGAGCATGCTTTGCTACAAGATAAGTTTGAGAATCTTCAAACTCCTCCATGCTCTAAGTGTGAGCATTTAGAAGTAATAAAAAATGAAAATTTGCTTCTTCAAGAAACCTTAAACAAGTTTAAGGTTGGTAGCAAAGGATTAGATATGATCCTTGCACACAAGGGTCACATCGCAAATAGAAATGGAATTGGATTTGTAAAAGGATTACATCAAAATCCTACCACTTTCATAAAAGGACCTACATTACATGTTTCCTCTTATATGAAATGCAACTTCTGTTGCAAATCCGGACATATTGCCTACAAATGTCCATTTAGGAAAATTAGTTCACAAAAATTAATATGGGTTCCTAAAGGAACTATAAAAGATTCAATAATAAATAACAAAGTTAGTGGGTCAATTTTTGAGGCACCCAAAATCAAATGGGTACCTAAAAATCATCCTCTTTTGTAGACAAACCCACAAGCTAGGAGCAAGAGATGGTATCTCGATAGTGGATGCTCAAGACATATGACTGGAGATCCATCTCATTTCTCAATGCTCACTAGCAAAGAAGAAGGGTACGTCACCTTCGGAGACAACAACAAAGGCAAAATCATTGGCAAGGGAACTATTGGTAACAAATTTAGTTTTTCCATTGATGATGTTTTACTAGTTGATGGATTAAAACACAATCTCTTAAGTATTAGTCAACTATGCGATAAAGGTTATATCGTTAGATTTGAATCAAATATGTGCATTATTGAAAAACCAAATCATAACATGACTATGATTGCTT
Source organism: Musa acuminata AAA Group (assembly GCF_036884655.1). Lineage (NCBI taxonomy): Eukaryota > Viridiplantae > Streptophyta > Magnoliopsida > Zingiberales > Musaceae > Musa > Musa acuminata. The sequence continues at coordinate 15,584,781 of NC_088340.1, forward strand.
TAAAACAAAATAATGTCTATACCATCAATCTTGATGAACTAAGTAATGAAATGTGTTTCTCCGCCGTAAATGATGATGCTTGGCTTTGGCATAGGAGATTAGGTCATGCAAGCATGAAAACAATATCTAAAATCTCATCTCAAGAATTAGTACGAGGGATTCCGAATATGAAGTTTATTAAGGATAAGGTATGCGATGCATGTCAACTAGGCAAACAAATAAAAACAAGCTTCAAACCAAAAAATCAAATTAGCATCACTAGACCATTACAATTGATCCATTTGGACTTATTGATACAACAAGTCTAGGTGGAAGCAAATATGCTTTTGTGATTGTGGATGACTACTCTAGATACACTTGGACCTATTTCTTAGCTCACAAAAGTGATTGCTTCAAGTGTTTCTCTAAATTTTGTAAACTCACTCAAAACGAAAAAGGCTTCATGATTTCATCAATTCGGAGTGATCACGGTGGTGAATTCCAAAACTGTGACTTTCAAAATCTTTGCGAAGTTAATGGGTACAATCATAACTTCTAAACTCCAAGAAATCCTCAACAAAATGGAGTAGTTGAAAGGAAAAATAGAAACCTACAAGAAATGGCAAGAACTATGTTAAATGAACATAATTTACCCAAATATTTTTGGGCCGAAGCCGTAAATACGGCTTGTTACATCATGAATAGGGTCCTAATAAGACCATCTCTATCAAAAACTCCATATGAATTATGGAATAACAAAAAACCAAATATTTCTTATTTTAAAGTTTTTGGTTGTAAATGCTTCATTTTAAATGAAAAGGATGCCCTAGGTAAATTTGATGCTAAATCCGATGAAGGCATTTTTCTTGGTTACTCCTCCGTTTCTAAGGCCTTTCGTGTCTTTAACAAAAGGACCTTAGTAATAGAAGAGTCTATTCATGTAGTTTTTAATGAAATGTCTGATTTAAAGAAAAATAATTTTGATGATGATCTTGGTTTTGATAATTTGAATTTAAACGAACCCCCTCCTCAAAATAGCCATTTGAATGCATCTTCTTCCGAAATTTCTTTACCTAAAGAATGGAAGTATGTAGATGCTCATCCAAAGGAGCTAATTATAGGAGATACAACAAAAGGGGTTCAAACTCGTTCTTCTTTCAAGAATTTTTGTGCTAACGCCGCTTTCCTTTCTCAGATTGAACCTAAATGCATTGACGAAGCCTTAAAAGATGATTTTTGGGTCATTGCAATGCAAGAAGAATTGAACCAATTTGAGAGGAATGAGGTATGGAAGCTTGTTCCTAGACCAAGTGACCACTTAGTCATAGGTACTAAGTGGGTCTTTAGAAACAAGCAAGACGAAAATGGTATCGTGGTTAGAAACAAGGCTAGATTAGTGGCCAAAGGTTTCAACCAAGAAGAAGGTATCGATTACGAAGAAACCTTCGCTCCCGTGGCTCGATTAGAAGCTATAAGGATGCTCCTTGCCTATGCTAGTAGTAATAATTTTAAACTATTTCAAATGGATGTCAAAAGTGCTTTCTTGAATGGTTTTATTTCCGAAGAAGTATATGTCGAACAACCTCCCAGATTTGAAAATTCTCTTCTTCCTAATCATGTATTCAAATTGACTAAAGCTCTCTATGGCTTGAAACAAGCTCCTAGAGCTTGGTATGAAAGGCTTAGTTCCTTTCTTATTTTAAATAATTTTACCAAAGGCAAGGTTGATACTACATTGTTTATTAAATATTTTGAAAATAATTTTCTTATTGTGCAAATTTATGTTGACGATATTATTTTTGGCTCTTCGGATGAATCACTATGTGAATCATTTGCCAAATATATGAGTCATGAATTTGAAATGAGTTTAATGGGTGAATTAACTTTCTTTTTAGGATTACAAATCAAATAACTTAGTGATGGTATATTTCTTAACAAATCCAAATATACATTAGAATTGTTAAAACGATTTAACATGGATAATTCAAAAGCAATAAATACCCCTATGAGTACTGCGACTAAGTTAGATATGGATGAAAATAGTGAAAATTTTGATCAAAAAACATATAGGGGAATGATAGGTAGTCTACTCTACCTCACCGTGACTAGACCAGATATTATGTTTAGTGTAGGACTTTGCGCTAGGTTTCAATCTAATCCTAAATTATCTCATCTAAAGAGTGTTAAAAGAATATTTAGGTATCTTAAAGGAACTCCAAATTTAGGATTGTGGTATCCAAAATCTAAAAAATTTGATCTAATAGCTTATGCAGATGCTGATTTTGGCGGATGCAGGATAGATAGAAAAAGTACATCCGGAACATGCCAATTTTTAGGACATACACTTGTTTCTTGGACTTCCAAGAAACAAAATTCAGTTGCACTATCTACGGCTGAAGCCGAATACATTGCTGCAAGTGCATGTTGTACACAAGTCATTTGGATGAAAAATACATTAGAAGACTATGGAATTCACTTTAAAAACATTCCCATAAAATGTGATAATACTAGTGCCATATGTCTTACTAAAAATCCAATTCAGCACTCTAGAACTAAGCACATCGACGTTAGGCATCATTTCATACGTGATCATGTCCTTAACAATGATGTTGTTCTTGAATTCATTAACATAAAGCTTCAATTAGCAGATATATTTACAAAAGCTTTGAACGAAGATCAATTTGAATACATTAGAAGGGAATTAGGCATGTTAAATTGTCCCTAAAATGAGCTTCACGAAAAATGACTCATCCTTTTCCTTTCTTTTGTGGATTTGATTTCTTCCTTCTTCTTCAATTCAAAATGATCCATTAAAGTATAACTTATGATCTTGAGGGAAGAAGCTAAACAAAAGGGAGGAAGAAAAAATTTTTTTTTTCTTTCCTCCGTGGGGTGCCAGCGGTGGCACCGCCAGATCCGGCGGTTGCACCGCCTGGCGCTCGGGCGCCAGGCGATGACACCGCTCGGTTTGGCGGTGGCACTGACTGAGCGACCCTTATTAACCCGAGGGGTTAGGGCCGGCGGTGACACCGCCCCCAACCCGAAAAAAGGGCTCTCAAAACCCTCTCCCATTCCCTCTAAACCTCATTCTAACTCTTAGAAGCATTGGAGAAGGATTCTTGGTGGTCCAAGCTTTCCATCTCTTAACATAATCTCCACAAGGTAACACTTGAAATCCCTCTTTTTGGTATCTCATTCCCTCTTTTCTTTCTTCTTTCCCTTGCTTATTTTTCACAATTTCATCATCATCTTGTCTAGAAAATGGCTCCTAAGAGATCAAAAGGAAAAAGGATTGAAGTAGATTCATTTGACCATGATCTTTTTAGATCAAAAGAGGTAGCCCTTAGCTTTCCAAAATTTGAAACACAATGTATCCATAAGGGAAAATACGTTGATCTGGATGAACTAGAGGACTTAGAACCCATTAGGTGGTTTGCACACCTAGAAGCTCTACCTCTACTACAAATAGATGAACCAATCTATCCGCGATTAGTTAGATTGTTCTATGCCAACCTATATGAGGACAACGATAGCCTAAGCACTTACCTTCTAGGAACACCCATTAGAATATTTGACAGCACTATTTGTGAGCTAATTGGCATAACTGAAAAAGATAGGGGATGCTATTTTAAAGGAAAATGGGACGTCAACACAATAGGAGCAACCTATACCGAAGCCGTAGAAACAATTTTTGCAAATCCAAACCTTGACTTCCTACCCAAGAGCTGTGAACACTTACTACCTTTCAATTCTAAAATTCTTCATCATATTATCACAAGCATCATATTCCCCAAACAATTTCATCTTGACGAAATAAGTCAAATAGAGATAGGAACCATGTATTGGATTATGACCGGTCAGCATAATTGTTTTGGGTACTTAATTCGCCAACACATGTAGGATATTATGGCTAAAGATACTATATTGCCATATGGGAGGTTAATCACTAGATTTCTTCATGCCTATAACATTTGCATTCCACCCGATGAAGAATCTATTCAAAATGATCGATATAACATAATAAATAAAAACCTACTGAAAAGACTTAGGTGCACTTTTAGCAATGGCATATGGGTTAGGCAGCCTAGAAGGACGGATCCAATTCCTCAACCAATAGAACACCCCGAAACACCAATTCTTATGGGAAATGAATCTCCTCCTCCTAGTCCTTTTGGCGCAGCACCTTCAGCTCCTGTTTCCTCCTCTGAAGATCTCATTATGGCGGAACTATCTCAGATCAAATCTCAGCAAGTACAAATTCAGAATCAACAAGTTGAAATTTTGAAGACACTACGACAAATGAATGAAAAAATAGATATCTTGTATCAGCACTGTGGATTACCTCCTAAGGATTAAATTGATGTATCTTTTTATTCTGTTCTGTTTGCTTTTAACAACAAGTTCAAAGTTTGTCATCGATTGGACGATAACTGATCCTTCCTTTTAGATAACTACTGTTTTGATCTGCATAAATGATGATATCTTTTGGATAAACTATTTCTGGCAAATTTGAATGATGAACTTTGGTTCCTATTAAATGCTAAACCTTTTTTCTATGATCATCAATTAGCTGGCTTGTCTCTTTTTGTTGATGACAAGGGGGGAGAAGTGATGACTAAGTGATGACTTACACCATAACAATAGCATGACTTATATGAATTACAAAAACTTGTGTGATATGAATGTCCTACATGCCTTACATTTACATCATGAAATTCATGTTGAAAATCTTTATCTTCTATCGTAGTAAAAATTGTCTCTTATCATGATTTTCATCGAAGTTTTGTATTTACTATTGCTTAATGAGAATGACGATAAGTTCTACGGTTAGAACTTATCGGTTTATGCTTGAATTCTATGGATGGAATTCAAGTGTTTTCATCTTCTCATAATATGGCATATAGATAGGGGGAGTTATGTTTAACTCCGTCATCAATTGATTGTCATCATAAAAAAGGGGGAGATTGTTGAATCTCGGATTTTGATGATGAAATCAATTGATGGGTTAATTGATCTAATCCATATTATTGAGTTAAGTGTGCAGGATTAACTACGATAACCAGAAAACATAAAGCAAGAATACCGGAGTCAAGATCGATGGACGTTTAAGAGTCCGAAGAATCGTCGGAGATACTGCCGGAACCAACCGAGAAGAAATCGGGAACCTATCGAAATTTTCGGAAGTTCGCCGAAGAGATCGTCGAAGGTTCATGGAGATCACCGAGAAGGCTCGGCCACTCGTTAAAGTCATCACAAGATCGGGAGCTTGATGGGAGTCCGTCGGAAGAAGTTCGTCGGAAAGCTCGCCGAAACAAGACTCGACGTTCGCGGCTGAAAGCTTGCTTAGGATGTGTTTTTGTTATGTAGTTCACTTGTAATTAGGATTAGGATTAAGAGATAATCCTATATCTTGGTTAGGGGCCAACTGGGCCTAAAGTCAGATATGGTTTGGGATAAAATTAAGCCAAACCAGTGAAATCGGAGAGCCAAGCGGTGGCACCGCCTGGCTGGGCGGTAGCACCGCCCAACACCCGAGAGCTGGGCGGTGACACCTCCTGGGCTGGGCGGTTGCACCTCCCAGCACCCGAACACTGGGCGGTGACACCGCTTGGCTGGGCGGTGGCACCGCCAGCATCGGGAACCCAAAGAAAATTCAAATTTTGGAGCCCAAAATTTGAATCCTCTTGAGGCCTATAAATACCCCTCAAATCTCAGCTGAGATTATAACTTTTGAGAAGCATTTTGATTGAGAGAAAAGTCTTAGAAAGTCTTAGCAAGTCTTGTTTTCAATTTGCTAGAGTTCTCCTCCTTCTTTCTTATTGAAAATTTGTAAGAGGTTGAGCTGTTTGTAAAAGGTTGTAAGAGGGGTATTTACCCTTCCATTTCAAGAGATTTACTAGTGGAAGGTGGGAGCCTCATCGAAGAGGAGCCTCGCAAGTGGATGTAGGTCATTTGACTGAACCACTCTAAAATCGGCATAATCTCTGGTTTGCATTTCATATTTGCTGTTTACATTACTGCAAACCTTCTTACATGCTTTAGTTCCTTATTACCTTTGCTGCGCAACTTCAAGAATACGCTTTCAAGTTAAGTCTTTCAAGTTCCGTTCTTATCATACGAAAGATTTTTCTAAAACCGAAGTTTTAATCCGCTGCACTAATTCACCCCCCCCCCCTCTTAGTGCCGCTCCGATCCTAACACTTGATCCTAACAAAACCTTCTCCATTTGTTGTGTGCAAATCGTTGTTATGTCGGCCCCACGTTTCCCGTTCAATGTCACCTGTTTCTCCTTACTATAAAAATTCATAATTAGTTTCATAAAATTCCAGGAAACATCACCTAATGTCATCAACCATTTAATTCTGAGCATGGCCTCATAATTGTTACGAGGGAGAAGGAAGAAATATGCAATTATCTCTTGGTTCTGCAGCAATAGTTTCTCCTGCGGGCGCCTACGATCACAATTCAAAATCCATCCATCGACGACCTTAACATCAAACCTGTTGCAATTCTTAATAGATAAAGCCATTTGGATAGCAACCTTACTATTTAGAAAGTTATTAGTACTGCCCGTGTCGATGAGAACAGTGATCGGTTGTTGTTTGAGAAGGCCTCCAACTTTCATCGTTTGCGGGTTTGAGTAGTCGGCTAGTGCATGTACCGTAACTTCAATCGATTGTGGCTCTTCTTCTGCATCTTCTTCTTCATGTTCAAGGCTCTCTTCTGGATGTTCAATGACCTCTTCTTTTATTGGTTCAATCATAAGAAGTCTCCCTTTACTACAGCGATGCTCACGGCTCCACGGCTCGTCGCAATGCCAACATAACCCCTTCGCATATCGCTCCCGAAGCTCTTTTCTTGTTAACCTCTTTAGTGTAGGGACTCGGTCGATAGTAGGGGGGATGAGTGCTTCAATATTGCTAGTTGAGGAGTGACCCTAGTCCTCCGAGCTTCATAGTTCAATTGCTCCTCTTGATGTCGTGTGAAAGAGATGGCTGCCATAAGCGTGTACAGTTGTCGTGCTTTAACTTCTCCTCGGATCTTCGGCTTCAAGCCCTCAATGAAGGTCCTCAATAGCTATTTTTGAGACCAATCACGAGTTTGATTAGATAACATTTCAAACCTGGTTTGGTACTCCTGAATAGTGGAGGTTTGTCGGATCTTTGCTAGTTGTCTGTCAATATTCTCGTAATCAGTTAGTTTGAAGCGTATCAGCAGTCCTTCTTTGAATTGTCGCCATGAAAGGACTCCATAAGTATGTTCAAACCAGTCAAACCATTGTATAGCATCCCCTTCAAGATGTATAGCTGTAATTTTCACCATTGATGCATCTGCAGTTTTGTGGTACCAAAAATATCGCTTCGCGCATAAGATCCAACCAATCGGGTCTCCTTCAAGTTGCAGCAAGTATGTGCTATCTTGTAAGAGAAGAATTGTCATAGAAGAAACAACGGTTTCTCAACGTAATTTCCACCAAAAACTTAAGAGAATTGAGGAGGAAATTGATAGCAAAATCACAGTTTATATGACAGCAAGGATGACTAATTTAATCAAGAAAAATCACAATTTATATGACAGCAAGGATGACTAATTTAATCAAAAAAATTTCGGCAGTATAACAGTAAGGAAATTGGTGCATAGCAGAATTCTCATCGAAAAATTTCAGCGGTTTACGATAAAAATTTACAACAACACAAAATCATTTTTAGAGATGAATTCCTTAATAGATCAATCTTAGATGGAAGCCAAGATGATCTATGAAGTGTATAAGAAATTTGATTAAAAAAAGATTGCAAATAGATGGGTTAAGGCAATAATATGCGGCTGAAATTTTCTGCAGCACAGATTTTTAAGTATAGCAGATTGGACGTAAAAGATCAATAGTTTATTTTGAGAATTTTTTGATGAAACAAAAGAGAAATCCACTATTAGGAAGTGTCAAAGCTATCATAAAAATTTCGTAGAGATTTGGATAGAAATAACATAGTATCAAGATCAAATAAACATTGCTATGCGATTGAAATTTTACAATGCAGATTTTCAAGTATAGTACATTAGACGTAAAATATCAATAGTTTATATTAAGAATTTTTTGACAAAATCAAAGGGAAATCTGCTGTTAGGAAGTGTCAAAGATGTCATAAAAATTTCGTAGAGATTTGGATAGAAAAAACACAGTAGCAAGATCAAACAGACGGTGCTATACGGTTGGAATTCTGCAATGTATCTTTCGTCGTAGAGATGAAAACTTTATGACGAAATGTTTATGCAGCAATATAGGAATAATTTTTTTGGGATTTTCAAATAAGGATAACTAAATTGCAGCAGCAGTAAGATAGAAAACCAGAACCTGTTGCAATTCACGGGGAGATCAAAGGATGATCCGTGGTGGTGGAGATGATGGCGGAATTCGGCGACGATGTTTTAAGCAATTGTGAGAATTGCTTTGGGCGGTTGTGGAGGGCTGATGGATGGCAGTGGAAGGGCAGCGAGATGCCAAGAACGCTGCTCTAATACCAGGTATTAGAACCCTTGCAGATTCTAAACATGGGGTTGATATCTTTAGGGGATCTGTTGAATCTCGTATTTTGATGATGAAACTACTTGATATATGTTTATGATTTAATCTACGTTTTGAGCGACGCAGGATGCTTCAATCAAGATGAGACAATTAAAGCAGGAAAATCATGTTGTGCCGGAGGAACATGTCAGAAGATTGGACGTCGGGCCGGTGGATCGGTCGACGTATCGATAGAAGGCTTCGGGCCATGGACTCAGGCATCGGGCCAAGAAGAGCAGGTATTGTGCCAAGGATATCGGAGTTGCGGAGTCAACTGGCCGATTGGGCAATAGGCTGCAGGAAAGGAAGATGCGCCGAAGAATCGGACGAAGCATCGAGGGACCAATGACATGCCGGACAACTTGGTTAATTGCATAGGATTAATTATCTCAATCAAAGTTTTGTTTTAAGTGTGCAGGATTAACTACGATGAAAGTAAGATATGCAGCAAGAGTTGCGCCAGAGTCAAGACAATGATCACGTTGGGAGTTCGAGAGTTCGACGGAAGTTCGGACAATCGTCGGAGGTTCTGCGGGAACAAATCTGAGAAGTCCATGAGCTTGCCAAAGAAGCTCGTCGGAACTCGCCAAGTGGATCGTCGCAAGTCTAGGAGTTTGCTAGAAGTCCGCAGGAGCATCACCGAGGGTTCATCGGATGATCGACGGAAGTTCGCCGGAAGCTCGCCGGAAGAAGTGATTGACACACCGGAGCAAGTTGCAGTAAATGTCTTATGGAATATCGTAGTTAGCACAATGATTAAGTTGGAAATGGGAGGTGATCCCATTAACTTAATCTTAGGGCAATTGGGCCCCTGAAAAACCCAAATTGGAATGGATCAACCCATTCGGACCCTGATTTCTGCTGGGAGGTGCAACCGCCCCAGCCAGGAGGTGGCACCACCTGGGCTAAGTCTCCGAGCGAGACTGGGTGGTGCAACCGCCCCAGCCAGGAGGTGGCACCGCCTGGGCTCAATCTCCGAGCGAGACTGGGTGGTGCAACCTCCCCTGACAGGAGGTGGCACCGCCTAAGCTCGGTCTTTGAGCTTTGGCAGGAGGTGCAACCGCCTCAGTCAGGAGGTTGCACTGCCTGAGCTCGGTCTTCGAGCTCTGGCAGGAGGTGCAACCGTGTAATATCCCTCACTTTTGTAAATTATTAATAAAGATTTATTTATAAATCGAAGGACCTATATGTAAATATGGAAATTTCAAGGACTAAACTGTTAAGTTGTAAAAAGAAGAAAATAAAGAAAACTGAAAATTCGGTTTTATCCCACCGCCTCCCATGCTCTCTCTGTTTCTTCGAGAAACAGAGAGAAGCGGTGGGGCGTGGGGAGAAGAAGAAGAGAAGTAGAGGGAGAAGAGAAGAAGAGGGAAAAGAAGAGAGGAAGAAGAGGAAGAAGAGAAGAAAAGAAGAAGTAGAAGAGAGGGAAGATGGAGAGGAGAAAGAGAGGCAGCTGCAGTAGCTAGGGCTGCAGCACCTCTGTTTCCCGCAGGTGGAAATAGAGGAGAGGATGTGTGGGGCGTTGAGGATGAAAAGGGAAGAAGAAGAAGAAGAAGAAGAAGAAGAAGAGAGGAGGATAGCTGCGGCAAGGCTGCAGCGAGGAGATGTGTGGCCTTGGGGAGGAAAAGGGAAGAGGAGAAGAAGAGAAGGAGAAGAAGAGGGAAAAGAGAGGGAAGACGGAGAGGAGCGAGAGGTGGCAGCAGCTAGGGCTGCAGCACCTCTGTTTCCTGCAGGTGGAAACAGAGGAGACGTGTGGGGTGTGGGGTAGGAGAAGAGCAGAAGAAGAAGAAGAGGAAGAGAAGAAGAAGAGGAAGCAGGAGAAGAGGTTGTGATACCTCTGTTCCCTGCAGAGGAAACAGAGGAGAGGGTGTGTGTGACGCCGGGAAGAAGAAGGGAAGGAAGGAGAAGAAGAGAAGAAGAAGAAAGGAAGGAGAAGGAAGAGGAGAAGGGAAAGAAGTAGCTGCGGCTGCGGCTGTGGCAGCTGCAGCTATGGCAGGGAAAGAGGAAGAGAAAGGAAGAAGGGAAGGAGAGGAAGAAGAGAAGGGAAAGAAGGGGCTGCGGCTGCGGCGATGGCAGCTGCAGTTGGAAGAGAAGAAGGAGAGGAAGATGAGCAGGGGAGGAAGAAGAGGCTGTGGCCGCGGCTGAGGCTGCGACTGAAGCAGTGCAGCTGGGAAAGAAGAGAAGGAAAGGAAGAAGAAGAGAAAGGAAAAGGGAAGAAGAGAGGAAGAGGAGAAGGGAAAGAAGTAGCTGCGGCTACGGCTGTGGCAGCTGCAGCTGTGGCAGGGAAAGAGGAAGAGGAAGGAAGAAGGGAAGGAGAGGAAGAAAAGAAGGGGAAGAAGGGGCTGCGGCTGCTGCGATGGCAGCTGCAGTTGGAAGAGAAGAAAGAGAGGAAGAGGAGAAGGGGAGGCAGTTGCGGTAGTGGCAGCTGCAACCGGAAGAGGAGAGGAAATAGAGTAGGGGATGAAGAAGAGGCTGCAGTTGTGGTGGCTGCGGCCATGGCTGCGACTGCGACTGCGGCAGTTGCAGCTGGGAAAGAAAAGAAAGGAAAGGGGGCAAAAGGGGCTACGGACGGGATTGTGGCAGCGGCAGCGACGGCGGCTGTGGCAGCTGCGTTTGGGAAAGAAAAAGAAGGAATGAGAGTAAGAGAGAGCAGGTGACTATGCCTCGATGTTCGACACATGATGTAGTTGCGAAGAAAGGAAGAAAATGGGAGCACAAAACGAAACAGAGAGAGGACACGGAGGAAAAGTAGAAGGATTGGACTGACACCTTCCTTGGATATTCAGATCAAAATATTTGAAAGGCAAGTTCCCTGATCGTTTCTCCTATAATTGCTCTGATATTTCTTATTGCAAGTTTCCCGCTTGTTTCGATCCTTTCTATTGCAAATGTTTCGATCCTTTCTATTGCAAGTTCCTTGATCGTTCTCCTATAATTGCTCTGATATTTCTTATTGCAAGTTCCCGATTCGTTCCTCCTATAATTGTTCTAATCTTTCCTATTTCATGTATCCTAATCTTTCCTTACTGTAATTTGATCTCTACATTTGATTTGAATATGTGGAACTTGAATTGTTCTAGCCTTGCATTTGATATATCTCTTGTTTAGACATATCGATCCAAATCTGTGCAACTTCTGAGATTCTGACCTTTCGTCCTTGTTATGATTATAACTTCATGTATTGACCTCTGATTTGGACAAAACTTATTTGATCAGAATATAGTCTCATAAACACCTTTGTTTTGATAGCTTATTTTAAGAATTCGGAGTATGTTTGTCTGCCCAAACTTCTGTTTCAAATGAGCCTACTGATTTTGCAAAACAGGGATCGTAATTTCTGACCTTTTGATACTGAACTGCTTATAAGTCCCTGTTGCAAACATTGATTTATTCAAAGCTTATTTCATTGGAAACTAGACTCAAAGATCTTTCTTTTGATATATGGATTGAAAGATTTGGAATTATTTGTAACTCTCTCTATTGGACATTACGAATTCTACCAAACAGAGATTTTGTTCTACGACCCTTGTTTACTAAATTATTTGTAACTCTCTCTATTGGACAATTCAATTCATATGAAGCCTGTCTTATCTGAAAGTATAATCCAATGATATATTTCTGAGTAAATTGGAGCACGATTGATAGTTTGAATCATTTGTTCAATGTGCCTCTTGTATTTCTGAGTAAATTGGAGCTTTGATCGATTTCTAATATTCTGGTTTCATTCCTTTGGAAATTGATATCCTTTAGCTTTCTTATTCAATTGAGCTTTATAATACTACTTTGAATTCTTATATGCTCTTGTCCTTAAAGTTATTTGCATTCTTGAAAACTATTGTGTAACGTTTATGCTATATCGTATTGACTCATTTAGGCACATGTATATCCCATTGTTCTGCATTTGCTTTCGATATGTGCCTATTCCATTTCCTTTCAAAATCCAAATATCATTGTGAAAGATTATTGCTTACTTCGTATTGACTCGTAAAGGCACATGTACGTTTTGTTGTTCCGCGTATGCTTCCGATATGTGCTACTTATTGTTAAAACTACCCTCTTGTACTCTGGTGTTGTGGGATTGTCTGGACCTTTGCCAGAAATGGTAAAGGGTGTTATTCTGGACCTTTGCCAGAAATGGTAAAGGGTGTTATTCTGGACCTTTGCCAGAAATGGTAAAGGGTATGTGCTTAGAGCCTGCGATGCTCTGCCGGCCCCCTCTAACTTCACCTAGACGTGGGTGGATGGAGCTCCCAAACGTGGGAGACTTTTGTCAGGTGGTCATTCAGAAATGGATGAATCATATTCTGACTGAGATCCCACTACACCTTCTGTATGTTTGATATGATATCCAGAGTTTTGGTTATGTGTTTCTGTACATGCTTTGGATAAGATTGATATGTTTGCAACGTCAAAGACGACGTTTGAGCTTCTGTACGGTATTTGTTATTGTTATGCTCTGAAATGTTTCATCCACTGTTGATATGTTTCAAAATGTTCCATATGTCGTTGATATGCTCCGGAACATTTCATACGCCATTGATATGCTCCAATTACTCTGTGCTCCATTTGCTATGAACTGATATGTTCTGAAATGTCCTATCTGCAATTGATATGCTCCAATTACTCTATGCTCCATTTGTTATGATTCAAATATGTTTTGAATGACATGATACATATGATTTTGTATCTAATGAGATGGTATCCTTGAGAATTCTTGTATTCTGCCTTACATTATGATACCTTACTCGTTTAAAACCGTTCCTTTTGTTCTGAATATGTTTTGTCACTTGCTGCGCCGTTTTTGGCTCACTCCGTTGTTATATAAATCTTTCAGGTCAACGTGTCACTCTTCGAGATGTTTGATTTGGGCTGAGGCAGTGGATAGCTATTCAGAATTATGGGCAAGTCTTGTTGGTTGTTATATTATTGTTGTATAAGCATATTTTGTATGTAATGAAATGTTGTTGAAGAATCGAAATGGATATACTGTGTAAAAGTGTTAGAAGATCTCTCTTATTTGGAATTTCGAAATGTTAAGTCTAATTTATGATGATATGAACTTGTGGTGAATAGTTAGAGTTCTGATTGTATAATTTATTTAGCTTGTGGATTTATAAGTGTTGTTCATGTTTGTCAAGTTGGCTTGGGTTGCCATAAATGTGAATTATCGAGTGATGTGATATATGATTATAAACTGCACAGGTTTTATAGATGTGAATTTGATAGAATATTTTTCAGTGTCCTCAAACGTTAGTTTGGATCCTGGATTGGTCTGTGATGAAAATTTTAAAAAAAATCATGGATATTTTGAGGGGCGTGACAAACCGCCCCTGACAGGAGGTGGCATCGCCCAGAGGCTCAGTCTTCGAGCTCTGCCAGGCGGTGCAACCGCTCCAGTCAGGAGGTGCAACCGCCTGATCCCGAAATTCCAGGAATTGACAGTTTTGAGCTCCAAATTTGAACTGGGTTGGGGCCTATAAATACCCCACCCATTCAGCACTGAAAGGGCACAGAATACACACCGAAATCTTGATCTTGTTCTATGATTTTTAGAGCTCAAAATTGTTGTAAAGGCCAAAAGTTCTTCTCCCTCTTTTCTTCCAAGTTCTGAGCTGTAAAGAGAGGAGAGAAAATTTTGTAAGGGTTGTCTCCTAAGCCCGTCAAAATGAGTGAAACTGTAAAAGGGTGGTTGGCCTTCGCCTATTGAAGGAAGGCCTCTAGTTGACGTCGGTGACCTCGTCGCTAGAGGAAGCCAAAAGTGGAGTAGGTCAAGATTGATCGAACCGCTCTAAATCTCGGTTTGCATTTACTTTGAGCATATTATCTTTATCGCAAACCTCCTCAAAAGCTTACTGCTTTCTGCACATATATGATTGAGTATCAAGCTTTGCACTTTCCGAATCCGCGTTTAGACGTAAATCAGTTTTATCGTACGATCATCATATTTCAGTTTGCGCTTACGTTTTGATTTCTATCATAACTGCAAACTTCCTTCATATCCTTGCTTTAACTGCATCTCGCTTAATCAAAAGTTAAAGTGATTTACAAATCGGCTTTCGTACCGAAATCACTTTTATTGAACGAACACGGTTTTTATCGTAGAAGGTTTTCCGCTGCACTAATTCACCCCCCCCCCCCCCTCTTAGTGCTCTTGATCCTAACAGGATCGGCCACCTTGGAACTCTATAGGGGTTCCTCCCTCCAAGTTGCTGCTCAAAGGCTACATAAAAGATTCATCTATTGCATATCAAAAGAGGAGGAATACATGGCTATTTATAGGGTTTCTAAACCCTAACTCCTAATAGGACTCCTACTCAAGACTCCTACTTCTAACCAACTCCTAATAGGACTTCTACTTAAGACTCCTATTCCTTTACAACTTCTAATTCTTCTCTAAGAAACAACCTCCTAACCCTAGCCGGCCTCTTCACCTCTTTAATAGGGGTCGGCTTAGGTAGGTTTTACATGAATGTCCCTCTCAATTAGGGCTCTCCTAGCTAGGGTCCTAACATTGTGCCTAGCAGCAATGAGCCGATTCCCTTATATTATGACAAAAACAAGGTGATTGCTCAAGCGAAGGAACTCAGGTCTCATAAAAAATCCAAGCATATTCTGAGGAGGTTCCAACTGATCAAAGAGATCGTGACCCGAGGAGATGTAGTAATGGAAAGAGTTCCATCTTAAGATAATATTGTAGTTCAACTGACAAAGTCATTATCTCATATTATCTTTGAGCGTCATAAGGGTCTAATAGGGATTAGACACATAGGTGATTGACTTTAGGTCAAGTAGGAGATTGCTAGTCATAGGTGCCCTACAAGCCAATCACGTGAGTGATGGCACATGTGGCTTAACACGCAATCTTTTTGCTTATTATATTTCGACAGTTATCACTTTATATTGCTTATTGCATATATATATATATATATATATATATATATATATATATATATATATATATATATATATATATATATATATATATATATATTATGATATCTCTGGATTTGTGCAATGGGAATTGGATCATAATGAGATCATGATAATAAGACCGATTCACCTTTAAACACAGATCCTAAATAATCCTGGTCATAGGATACTCGAGAGGGACATCGAGATAACCAGACAAATTGGTGTGTTGTATATCCGTCCATATGATAGATATAGCTGGTCTCATAGTTGCTTGTGTGGGGACACTTGGAATACAATACAAGTGCTCATTGGGGAATGAGTTCACTGATTGATCTGCTTACAAAATGCTGAATGTTTGATGATGTCTTATTGTCAAACAACAATTCCATAGTCTTAGTGGTGTATCTGATCCTTAGATTTGAGACACCAAGGATAGCCTGTATAAGTGCTCCACTCTTTGATACCAGACTTATAGGTTTGGATGTCCTAGATCTAACACGATCGGTCATCGGGATTTGTTGTCAACCTTATGAGGGCTATTGAGTGTCGATAGAGGATCATCCACTCTCGATTTCATGAGAGGAATGTCCCATGTGTTCTTACTTAGACAAATCGTTAGTTAGGGTCATTCGGTTTGAGAGAGAAAGAGTTCTCTAGGAGAATCCGATTAGAGCGAGACTCGAGTAGAAACCATATGGGTCTGATAGCACCATACTCGGTATACGATCTTTGAAATATTAGATGGATGATGGACTATAGGTACATGATAACTGAGGACAGATAGGTCCAATGGATTGGATTCCCCTGTATCATTTGGAGACTATGGCATAGTGGCCTAGTACGTCCATAGTTGGTGAGTCGAGTGAATTATTATGAAGATGATAATTAATTGAGCCAAAAGGAGTTCTAACAAGTATGATTCACGGCCAGCTCAATATTGGGCCTAGAGGGTCACACACAATGGTAGACATTGCGATGAATAGAGGTTCGGATATGAGATATCCGTTGGAACCCCTATCTTGTTGGATATCCAATAAGCCGGTGAATTATTGGATCCTATGGATGAGATCCAATAAAAGCCCATGAGAGATTATTGGATAGAGATCTACTAATCTAAGAGGCTTGGGTAGTTGGATGGAGATCCGATACCCAATAGGGGAGGATCCATTAGGGTTAAGTTGACAAGAGACCTCTATAAATAGGAGGGTTTCAATAGTTTATAGGCTAGAGTTTTTTGCTTACTCTCCTATTCTCCTCCCCCTCTCTACCTCAAAGTAGGCCTAGAGTTTTGAGGAGTGTCATCGCAGCCCTACTATGTAGATCACCATTAGAGAGGAGGGCGCTTGACCTCCTTCACCCTCTCCTAGAGATTTATAGGGATTCAGGGATATACGATCTCCCTAGGTAACACAATCTATCTCACACGTGGTTTTCTATTTCACGGACTTTTGCACACCAATCTTTGTACGACGACAAACATATCTTTGGAAATTGGGGATTTTATTTTCTATTCTTCTGTTGCGTATGTGATGTCGCCACCAAGATTTCCCAACAGTGCCTATAGTCCCTCAACCATCTAATATCCCAGAGACCATATATCGGGCATGGTGCTGTTAGGCCCATATGATTTCTCCTCGAGCCTTGCTCTAATTAGATTCTCCTGGAGAACTCTTTCTCTCTCAATCCAAATGACCTTGGCCAAGGATTTGTTTGAGTAAACATATATGAGATATTCCTCTCATGATATCGAGAGGAGATGATTCTCTATCGACATTCAATAGCCCTTATAAGGTTGGCTACCACTCCCAATAACTAGTTGTACTAGATTTGGAACTTCCAAACCTATAAGTCCAGTATCAAAAAGTAGAGTACTCATACAAGACATCATTGGTATCTCAAGTCTAAGGACCAGAGACACTATTAGGACTACAGAATCGCTGTTTGACAATAAGGCATCATCAACCATCTAGTATTCCGTGAGCAGATAGATCAATCAGTGAACTCATTCTCCAATGAGCATCTGCATGGTATCCTTAGTATCCCCACATGAGCAGCTATGAGACCAACTACCTCCATCATATAGACAGGTATACCACACACCAGTCTATCCGGTTATCTCGATATCCCTCTCGAGTAACTATGACTATGATTATTTAGGTTTTGTGTTTAAAGGCAAATCGGTTTCATTATCATGATCTCATCACGATCTGATTTCCATTGCACAAATCCATGAAAATCATAATATATATGTATATATGCAACAAATAATATAAAATGATAAAAATACTAAAATATAATAAATAAAAAGAATGTATATCATATCACATGTGTCATCACTCATGTGATTGGCTTGTAGGGCACCTATGACTAGCAATAGGTGCTCTGCAAGCCAATCACGTGAGTAATGACACTCATGATATGATACATAGTCTTTTTACTTATTATTATTACGATATTTTCTTACTTTATATTGCTTATTTCATGAATATATTGTGATGTCGATGAATCTGTTCAATAGGAATCAGATCGTTATGAGATCATAATGAGACTGATTTACCTTTAAGCATATACTCTTAATAATTCTAGTCATAGGTTACTCGAGAGGGACTTCAAGATAACTGGATAGACTGATGTGCTGTATACTCATCCTTATGATGGAGGCGGCTAGTCTTTTAACTGCTCGTGTGGGGACACAATGGCTATAGTGCAAGTGCTCACTGTAGAATAAGTTCACTGATTGATCTGCTCATGGAATGCTAGATGGTTATTGATATCTTATTGTCAGGCAACGATTTCGTCATCCTAGTGGTGTACCTGGTCCTTAGATTTGAGATACCAAGGATGTCCTGTATGAGTACTACACTCTTTAATATTAGACTTATAGGTGTTGAATCTCATATTTTGATGATAAAACTAATTGATAGTGTTTATCTGATCTGCGCTTTAAGTGACATTGGAAGCTTCGATCAGGGAGAGATAATTAAAAGTAGGAAGAATCATGTTGGGCTGGAGTGGAACATATCAGAAGATTGGATGTTGAGCCGGAGGATCGATTAACATATCTACAGAAGGCTTCGGGCCATGGGTTTGAGCATCAGACAAAGAAGAGCGAAAATTACGCCAAGGAAATCAGAGTTGCAGATGTCAACTAGCCGATTAGGCAATAGGCCACAATAAAGGACGATGCATCGAAGAATCGGATGAAGCATCGATGAACTAATGACATGCCGGACAACATTTGATTTAGCTTTGTAATAATTGTCTAGATCAAAGTAGGTTTTAGGTGTATTTGGGTTGTAATTGAGCTAACTCAATTAAGGGCCAATTGGGCCCAAGTTTGGGCTATGTTGGGCTAAGTGAAAAGCCCAAACAATGACCCAAACTGGTGGAACTGTATGTGGCACAGTCTCCGAGATTGTGTCAGGTGGCGGTACCGTCCAGACTCAGTCTCTAAGAGATTGTCATGTGGTGGTACCGTTAGACTGGGCGATGGAACAACCTAGTGTCAATGCTGCAAGCGGTGGTATCGCCCAGCATGGGCAGTGGTACTGCCCAACATAGGTAGTGGTATTGCCAGTACCCCAAAAACTAGGGATAAGACAGTTTTAGGCTCTAAGTTTGAATCCACTTGAGGCCTATAAATAGCCCTCTCATCCCTGATTAATATACACAAGCATAGAGAGCTTAAAAGTGGAAAATGCTGTAGTAATCACTTGAGAGATCCCCTCCTATAGTTCTAGGTTTAGAATTCTCTTTAGGGCAGAGTGAGTGCTTATAAATGGTTGTCTCCTAAACCTGTGAAAAGGAGAAGAGGAGTGTAAAAGGGTAGTTAATCTTCGCCCATTAAAAGAAGATCAGTAGTGGAAGCCGGTGGCCTCGATATATTTTTTATCGTATGAAAATTTTTGACTCAACATAATTTTCCTACTATACTAATTCACCCCCCCTCTTAGTGCCGACTTGATTCTAATAGTTGGTATCAGAGCCACATTATTTTTCGCTTGGTTTAACACCCAAGAGAAATGACTCTTTTCGACTTTCAAGAGGCTTTTCAATTGTTTGTCCTCCCATGTTCAATGAGACAGACTACACTTATTGAAAAACTCGGATGAGAGTTTTCTTGCTTTCTATGAACTTTGATTTATAGAATATTGTTGAACTTGGTTTTCAAACCCCCTCTAAACCTATGATGAATGAAATGACTTTGAGAAAAAATCATTTTCTTTAAATGCGAAAGATATAAATGTTTTATTTTATGCTTTAGATAAAGATAAGTTTAATCATATTTCAACTTGTGAAACAACTTTTGAGATTTAGCACACTCTTAAAATCACACACGAAGGCACTAGTAGAGTTAAATACTCTAAAATAAATATTTTGATGCATAATTTTGAATTATTTTGTATGAAGCCAAGTGAAACTATTGTTGATATGCACACTCGTTTTACGGATATCGTCAATAGTTTAAAAGCTCTTAAAAAATACTTTTCGAATTTTGAACTTGTTAACAAGATATTAAGATTCCTTCTAAAGAGTTGGAACCCTAAAGTAACGACTATTCAAGAGGCCAAGGATTTGAACCATTTTTTGATTGAAGAACTTATTGGGTCTTTGATGACCAATGAAATGACGTACAAGGTGCATGATGAACTTGAGAATAACCTTCTAAAGAACAAGAAGGATTTGACACTTAGAACTCAAAAAACCTACTCGAGCGAAAGCTCAAGTGATGATGACATAAAACTCCTCACAAGTAAATTTATAAAACATGAAACTAAGAATAAAAATAAACTTAAAAAGAAAAAATTGCCAAAGAACAAGAAAACACTTAAGATAGCTTGGGACAAATCAAGTTCATCCGAAGATGAAGAACAAACCAACAAAGGCGATAGGGTAAACTACACCTTAATGACTTTCGACGACGAGGTAACTAAAATCTCTTTGCTTTATTTTGAAATTACTTGATGCTTTTCATGTGTTATTTTTAGTTAGTTAGTAAAAAAAAAATATTGGGATCATACTAGTAATTTTAAAAATGATAATGACAATTGTATGTTTTATGAAAATACAACAAAATGTTAGATATAAATCTAATGCTTGTACACCAAATAAATTTAAACTTATGTATGTTCTTAAGAAGAAATAATGTGTATTTTGATGATTTCTGTATAGCTTTTCAATTTTGTTTAAAGATGTCTTATGTTCAATAAAACCATGCTTGATGATCTAATAATGCATAATGATCATGCTTAATGAGTTTATATTTCGAAATTATGCATGATGATTCTTGTGATTTATGGATTATCGTTCTTTTCCATAATAAAAGTTTTTTTTTAATTTTAAATATTGATGCATATTTTTATTTGGTATAAAAATTTAGGCATGTTTATATGAAATCAATCATATGAATTAAACTACTAAAAAGAGGAAAGCTTTCTCCTTGAAAATTTTATTTTTCTCTACTTTATTGATTTTTCAAAAAGGAGATTAATGAATCTATTTATGTTATTTTATAAATCTCTTGAACTATTAAAGTGATTTTAATGACTTAAATTTAAATGAGTTATTAATCCAAATCATGATCTTGATTTTTCGATATTTGATACTTGAAATCTTTCTATGAATTGAGATCATTTTCTCTTTGTTTCTTTTTGCTATTCGCTAAAGAGAATATTTATCAAAATGAATCATATCTTTTAGTATTCACATGATCTTATCTTTCATTATATGATTTTTATAATTCCTTGTATTCATGAAGTATATCTCATCACCAAATTTTTCTTGTTATCCTTCATGTGATGATACAAAATTATGTAATACTCATGATATTATGTTAATGCACACAAATGAGAAGTTATGATGATGCATGGTAGGATGTGTTAGGACCAAGTCATCACTAAGAAAGGGGGGGGGGGGGGGGGCGGGGATGAATTAGTGCAACAACAAATTTATCAGTTTTGGAAAATATTCGTTAGTTAAAACCAATCTAAAAAAAAAGTGTTTAAACTTGACTTAGAGTAAATAAACTAAGCAATTAACTTAGAGAGTAATGACAATGATAATAAAAGTAGAATGGAAATGAGCACATCGGATTTATAGTAGTTCGGTCGTTGTGACCTGCATCTATTCCCGATTCCTCCTTATTGATGCCACCAGTGTCAACTAGTGGTGTTCCTTCAATGGGCAAAGACCAACCACCCTTTTACAACTCTCTTTTCCTTTTCACGGGTTTAGGAGACAACCCTTATAAGCCTCACACCTCTCTTGAATGATCACAATACTAGAAAGGGGGAGGACTCTTTGCACTTTTACAACACTTTCATACCTCAAGACTTCAATATTTTGTTTACACTTTTATTCCCTTTTATGTAGAAAAGGGTAAGGTATTTATAGGCCCCAATGACTTTAAAATTGGAGCCAAAAAGAGTCTCATCTCGGATTTTTGGGGTACTAGCAGTACCACCGCCTGCAGATTAACACTAGGCGATACCATCGCTTGAGAGCGCTTGAAGATCGAGCTCTAGCAGTACCACTACTTGGTAGCATTAACTATCGGTGGTACCACCGCCCAAACCACTTAGGAGATTGAGTCCCAAGCAGTGCCACCACGGCCCTAGCGGTGCCATAGCCGACCATGACTTCAAATGATGAATAGGCTATTCAATCGGTCCAATTCAGCCTTGTTAAGTGCCCAGTTGGCCTCTAACTGAGTTAGTAGGGTTACCTCCTAATTCTAACTCAACTTATGGTCTAACTATGATAATTAAGACATTTAACTAAGCATTCTCTATTCGGTATGTCAATTATTCTCTCGACGAACTTCTGGCTGTTGAATCTCAGATTTTGATAATGAAACCAATTGATAAGTGTTTATGATTTAATTGATGATGAAACCAATTGATGATGAAACCAATTGATTTACTATATGAAAAATGTCTTTTGGTATTCAAGTGGTCTTATCTTTGATGACATGATTTCTTTGTATTTATGACACGAATGTCATGTAATGATTGAAATATTAATGTAATTATGAATGATGATTTGATATTATACATGCAACACTTCAACTTATGAAAATGATGCATGCAATGATAAATATTCATGATGAAAAATTGTTTTGACATTCATAACTTGGTTTTTTGGTTATTCATCCTTTGTCGTGATTTGAAAATTATTGTAAAGGGAAAAAGAGAAACAAAACTATATTCTTCCCTTCTTTTTGACAATGACAAAGGGGGAGAAAAATTGCTAGCTCAAGATACAAAATTTGAAAACTTGCACATTGCAAAAGAAGCAAACTTGCTAGCTTGCTCATCTCTAAAGAGAAGCAAGAAGTACTATCTTGCAAATCTCAAGACGCATAAATGCAAACTTGCAAAATTTGTAATTTTGCACATCATTAAAATTTATGATGATTTGGTGATTATGCATGTTCTAAAATGTTGTAAGATTCACTAGCTTGCATGATGTAGAACTTGCTATCTTAAACATCATGAAGAAGTGCTATCTTGCCTATCTCAAGAAATAAAAAATGTTAACTTGCACATCTAGCAAAACTTATAGCAAGAGTTTGCTTTCTTAAACATATCAAAATTGCTAGCTTGCATGTTTTAAAATGTTGTAAAATTTTGCTAGCTTGCACTTTGCAAAGGAAGCAAAAATGACACTTCTCAAAAGAGAAGAAAGAGCTTGCTATCTTGAACATCACTATCTTGTATTTGCTTTTGAAATTTTTGCTAGCTTGTATGTTGTAAACTTGTTATCTTACTACCTTGCATATCTAAATCTTGATAGCTTGCATGATGTAACACTTGCTAAATTTTCTAGCTTACAAATTACATGATGATAAAACTTGATATTATGTTTTTCATGCAATGATTTGACATTATATCTCAAACACTTGATAGTTGAACTTCTCCTTTTTGTTGATGACAAAGGGGGAGAAGTATGATCATGTTATGCATGATTACGTGTTACAAATATTCATGATGAAATTTGCAATGACTTGAATTCAGCTTGAATTCAAGGTTCTATTAGTATGACATATTGATAGAGAGAGTTTGTTTAAACTTCGGGAGTTAAGGTTAACTCCGCCATCAATTGGTTGTCATCATAAAAAAGGGGGAGATTGTTGAATCTCGGATTTTGATGATGAAACCAATTGATAAGTGTTTATGATTTAATCTGCATTTTGAGTGACACGGGATGCTTCGATCGGGGAGAGATAATTAAAGCAGGAAGAATCATGTTGGGTTGGAGGAAAACATGTCAGAAGATTGGACGGCGGGCCAGAGGATCGGTCGACGCATCGACAAAAGGCTTCGGGCCATGGATTCGAGCATCGGGCTAAGAAGAGCAAATGTTATGCCAAGGATATCAGAGTTGCGGAGGTCAATTGTCCGATTGGGCAATAGGACGCAAGAGAGGATGATGCGTCGAATAATCGGATGAAGCATCGATGGACCAATGACATGCCGGACAACATGATTCATGCTTAGTAATAATTGTCTAGATCAAAGTGTATTTTTGTGTGTGTAGGATTAACTATAATAGCAAGACATAAAACAAAATAAAGTCCCGGAGTCAAGACCGCGATTTCGTTGGGAGTTCGAGAGTTCGTCGGAAGTCCGAACATTCCTCAGAATTTCTGCCTAAATTGATCGAGAAGTCCTAGAGCTTGCTAAAGAAGCTCATTGGAACTCGCCATGAAGATCGTTGTGAAGTCTAGGAGCTTACTAGTAGTCCGCTAGAACATTGCTGAGAGATCATCGGAAGTTTGCCGGAAGATCGCCGGAAGCTCGTAGGAAGAAATCGGACTTATCTTGCTTAGAATATGTCTTAGGAAACGTAGTTAGCACATAATTAGAGTTGGGATTAGGAGGCAATCCCATCAACTCTATTAAGGGCCAACTGGGCCCGAAGTTAGACTGGTTTGGGCTGGAGTCAAGGCCCAACCAGGGTGCTGAAACCCTAGCCGACGGTGGCACTACTAGGGCCAACGGTGGCACTGATTAGGGAACAGAACCCCAGGATTCCTGGGTGGTGGTACGCCTAGGTTGGGCGGTGGTACTGCTAGCAGCAATGCTCCCAATAGTGGTACCGCCCCTATTCAACGGTGGTACCACCCATTACCAAATCTTACGACGATAGTACCGCCCAAGAACGGCGGTGGTACCTCCAATACCAAGGAAACCTGGGATGAGACATTTTTAGATTCCTAGTTTGAATCAACCTAAAGCCTATAAATACCCCTCTCATCCTTGGTTAACAAACACAAGCATAGAGAATTTAAAGAGGGAAAAACACTATTGTAATCTCTTGTGAGAATCCTCCTCTTCTAGTTTAAGTGTTAGAATAGTTTGAGAGAGGAGTGAGTGCTTGTAAGGGTTGTCTCCTAAACCCAGTAAAAAGAGAAGAGGGGTGTAAGAAGGAGGTTGATCTTTGCCTATTAAAGGAAGATCAATATTGGATGTCGGTGGCCTCGACGGAAGAGGAATCGACGAAGTGGATGTAGGTCACGACGACTGAACCACTCTAAAATCTGATTTACATTTTACTTTGAGCAATTTATCTTTACTATAAACCACTTTACCTCCATACTTGCTTTACATTCAATACACTCTTACTTTGCTTTCAAAGTTAAGCATTTCCGAAATCAATTTTATCATATGAAAAGATTTTTCAGAACCGATTTGAAGATGTATTTTACTGCTGCACTAATTCACCCCCTCCTCTTAGTGCCACTCTTGATCCTAATAGTTGGTATCAGAGCCTTGTATTTCTCATTTGGTTTAACACCGAAGAGAAATGACTCTTTTCGGCTTTCAAGAGGGTCACTCTCTCATTCGTCCTCCTTTGTTCAATGGGACGGACTACACTTATTGGAAAACTCGTCTGAGAATTTTCTTGCTATCCTTGAACCTTAATTTATGGAATATTTTTTAAAACGATTTTCGAAGGTCTTCTCGTCCAATGAACCATTGGAATGATTTGGGGAAGAAGATATTTTCTTTAAATGCTAGAGCTATAAACGCTCTATTTTGCGCTTTAGACAAAACTGAGTTTAATCATGTTTCTATGTGTGAAACGGCTTTTGACATTTAGCACATTCTTGAAATCACACACGAAGGCACTAGTAGAGTAAAAGTCTCGAAGATTAATCTTTTGATGCATGATTTTGAATTATTTTATATGAAACCATTGGAGACATGTACACCCATTTTACAGATGTCATCAATGGTTTAAAATCACTTGGTAAAAGGTTTTCAGATTTTGAACTTGTAAACAAAATTTTACATTCTCTTTCTAAAGATTGGGATTCAAAAGTAACTACCATATAAGAGGCTAAAAACCTAAATAACCTTTCACTCGAAGAACTAATTGGGCCTTTAATGACCTATGAAATGAACAATGTAGCAAAAAAGGAACTTAAGAACCAACTTCCAAAGAACAGGAAGGATTTCGGACTGAGAACAATTGAAGACCACTCGAGCATAAGCTCAAGTGATGGTGAACTTGAACTCATCACTATGAAATTTAAAAAGTTCATTAAAGAAAAATTAAAGAATAAAAAGAATGGAACTACTTGCTATGAACGCAAGAAGAACTTACCAAAAGACGAATTGAGCTCCTTCAAAGATGAGGAGAAAATCAACAAAGGCGAGGTGGCAAACTACGCCTTAACGGCTTTTGACAACGAGGTCAATGAAACTCCCTTAATTTATTTCAAAATTACATGATGCTTTTAATGAGTTATTTTTAATTTAGTTTAATTTTTTTCTTGAAAATTATATTTTTAATAATCTAATAAAAATGCTAAAAAATTAGGATCATGCTTATCATTCTAGTAATTTTGAAAATGATCATGAAAATTGTATGTCTTTTGATAAATGAATAAAATGTTAGAATTAAATCTAGTGATTAATTTCTTGTTTGGCATAAACAATTATGTGTATTGTGATGATTTTGTATTGCTTTTCGAGTTTTGTTGGATTGCTTTCATATAAAAAATTTGAGCATACTTATATAAAATCAATCACATAAAAAGATAAATCAAATCTTTTGTCTAAAGAAACAATAATGTGTATCATATTGATTTCTATATTGATTTTCAATTTTGATTGAAAATGATTTATGTCTGTTGAAACTATGCTTGATATCTTAACGAAAATGTAATAATGATTTGAAAGCATGCTTAACGAGTTTCTATTTCAAACTTTTGCATGATAATTTTTGTGATCTTTTGAAAGTTCTTTTTTGGTGTTAATGAATGATGCATGGATTTGAAAGAAAAGAATATGCATGTATGAAATCAATCAATAAGTTGAAACAAAAGAAGGAAATCATTTTTCTTGAAAATTTCCTTTTTCTCTATCTTATCGATTTTTCACTAAGAGAATAATAAAATTATTTATGCCATTTTGAATCTCCTAAAAGAAATGTTGAGATTTTGATGATTTGAATTTGAATGAGTTTTATCAAATCATGATCTTGGTTTCTTAGAATTACTTAGGATTTTTGAATCAAGATCTCTTCTTTATACCCCTATATTTTTTTATTATTGGAAGAGATTTACTATATGAATAATGTATTTTGGTATTCAAGTGGTCTTATCTTTGATGACATGATTTCTTTGTAATTATGACATGAATGACTTGTAATGATTGAAACATTAATGTAATTATGAATGATGATTTGATATTATGCATGAAACACTTCAACTTATGAAAATGATGCTAGTCATAGGTGCCCAGCAAGCCAATCACGTGAGTGATGGCATGTGTGACTTGATACAGAATCTTTTTGCTTATTATATTTTGGTGTATATCACTTTATAACAATTGCATATGTGCATATATATATTGTGATGTCCTTAGATTTGTGCAATGGGAATTGGATCGTGATGAGATCACGATAATGAGATCGATTCACCTTTAAACACATATCCTAAATAATCCCGGTCATAGGTTACTCGAGAAGGACATCGTGATAACCGGATAGACTGGTGTGCTGTATACTCGTCATATGATGGATGCAGCTAGTCTCATAGCTGCTCGTGTAGGGACACTGGGGATACAGTACAGGTGCTCATTGGAGAATGAGTTCACTGATTGATCCGCTTACGGAATGCTGGATGGTTGATGATGCCTTATTGTCAGACAGCGATTCCGTAGTCCTAGTGGTGTATCTGGTCCTTAGACTTGAGACACCAAGGATGTCCTGTATGAGTGCTCCACTCTTTGATACCAGACTTATAGGTTTGGCTGTCCCCAGATCTAGTACAGCTGGTCATTGGGAGTGGTAGTCGACCTTATGAGGGCTATTGAGTGTCAATAGAGGATCATCCACTCTCGGCGTCATGAGAGGAATATCCTATGTGTTCTTGCTCAGACAAATCCCTGGCCAGGGTCATTCGGGTTGAGAGAGAAAGAGTTCTCCGGGAGAATCCGATTAGAGCGAGACTCGAGTAGAACCGTATGGGTCTGACAGCACCATGCTCGATATACGGTCTCTGGGATATTAGATGGATGAGGGACTATAGGTACATGGTAACTGAGGACAGATAGGTCCAATGGATTGGATTCCCCGATATGACTCACGGCCAGCTCGATATTGGGCCTAGAGGGTCACACACATATGGTAGGCATTGCGATGAGTAGAGGTTCGGATATGAGATATCCGACGGAGCCCTTGTCTTATTGGATGCAGATCCAATACCCACTAGGGAAGGACCCATTAGGGTTTGACACGGGATCTCTATAAATAGGAGGGATTCAAAACCTCATAGGCTAGAATCTTTGCTTGCCTTTCCTATTCTCCTCTCCCTCTCCACCTCAGAATAGGCCTGGAGTTTTGAGGAGCGTTGTCGCAACCCTGCTGTGTGGATTACCGCTAGAGAGGAGGACGCTTGACCTCCTTCACCCTCTCCTAAGGATCTGCAAGGAAACAGGGATATATGATCTCCCTAGGTAACACAATCTCTATACGCAGTTTTGTGTTTTGCGGATTTTTGCGCACCAATCTTCGCACGACGACGAACATCTTTTTGGGAATCAGGGATTTTGTTTTCTTGTTCTTCCGCTGCGCATATGATGTCGCCCCCAATGATTTCCCAACAGTGGTATCAGAGCCAGGTTGTTCGTGTGAATGATTGGTTTTGAACTACGTGTATTGTGTTTAGGAAGAATTTTGACGTCAAAATCGTTGACACAAAAGCGAGGAAGGGCAGCAATAGTTGCTGCCCTCGATCTGCATGCCTACAGCCACCTGCAGCGGCAGCCGCAGCCGTAGCCAGGCAGCACAGCGCCGGCGCATACGCAAGTGCTGTGCCTGCAGTAGCCGGCCGGCGGTCTGCTTGCAGTAGGCTTGCTGCTGGCGGGGCTGGCAGCCCACGGGCAGAGGCGCTGTAGGGCAGCGGCGCCTGCCGCCGCTGCTCCCGCGGGAGAAACCTCCCCCAAAGGGGCGGTCGCTCGGCGGGACAGCACCGCCTGCGGAGGCAGCGACGCCCGAAGGGGGGAGCCCACCTGCAGCGGCAGCGCCGCTAGCGAGCGTGCCGCCTACAGGCGAGGGCAGCGCCCTCGCCCCACCGCACAGGCCGCCGCTAGCAGGGTGGCGGCGGCGGCAGCGGCAACAGAAAGAGGGAATTAGGGTTTTGGGTAAAAAGACAATTTTGCCCCTATGAATTTGAGAAATTTCAGTTTCTATCTTTTATCAAATTATGAAAATACCCTTAGGAATTGAGAAATTCCCTATATATCCCTGATTTTAGAAAATATTAATTAATTAAAAGGTTTAGTTGATTATTATTTTTATTATTATCTAGTAGTCCTACATGATGATGATTATTTATACATGTGATGTATGATGTGTGGACGGATGATCATGGACCGTGTGATGTGTGTATTTGTGATTATTATTATTGAGGTCTGCGAACCTCCATTATATTTCTCGTTTATTATCGGGCCTATGTGCCTATGATTAAGTTGTAATCACATGAGGAGGCGCAGCGGGAGCGTGGATGCGATAGCGGGACCCACGAGACGGACGATCGTGATGCATGGAGATGCATCAAGATGTCAACGAAACTGACGAGGACGAGATGGATGATCACAGGGCATGGAGATGCACCGTTAAACACATAGATCTTGATGTGAGTGATTAGGCCTACTGGCTCGGGCCTAATCATATTAGGTTGTGGTCCATGATCATCTGATGTGATTGCTTATACACATACTAGATATGTATATATATTTGCATGCGATGTAGATATATATTAAATATGTATATGTGTGACATGTCATATTAGGAGACCAAATCATAGAAACATCTCTCAATAATATTAGGTCGGTGAACGTGAGGCAATTAGATTGACCCACGTGGCCTTCCATCGTTATGAGTAGGAACCGATTCCCGGTGTAGGTTGAGTTGGTCGAGTCCCTCGAGACTCACCTATATCGCGATTCGCTATCTTGCTTACGACATAGAGATGACACCGGTGACCTAAGGACATGGTATGCTTGGTCGAGTCCCTCGAGGGTATATCATCAAATCAGACTCATCTTGTAACGAAGGTGTTGACTTAACCGAGCATCATGGTTGGTCGAGTCCCTCGAGGCCATGGTGATTCGGAGGCCGAACAGGACGGGAATTACAAGGAGTTTGATCGGCAAGAGTTGCCTACCTTTTAGGCTTAGTGTGATTGGTCGAGTCCCT
Source organism: Musa acuminata AAA Group (assembly GCF_036884655.1). Classification (NCBI taxonomy): domain Eukaryota; kingdom Viridiplantae; phylum Streptophyta; class Magnoliopsida; order Zingiberales; family Musaceae; genus Musa; species Musa acuminata. The sequence continues at coordinate 15,614,944 of NC_088340.1, forward strand.
CAAGGTTACACTAAGACGCTGATTGGATCCTGATCCCCACTAGAAGTCTGCCGGAGACTTCCGTTTCACGTGCTGAGGGTGTCGCGTGACTCGTTAGTAAAATAGTGGGCGCATATTAAGATAGAAGTCCATATCTTGATAGTTTATTTCTTGCAAAATCTGCATGTTATTCATTTCTGCTACATCTTTATTTTCAGAAAATATCGCTTTCAAATCCCTTACGTGGCATACTTGATGTCAACCGCCTCACTGGTCCAAATTATACGGATTGGCTCCGTAACTTGAGAATTGTTCTCACAGCGGAGAAAATCGTGTACGTCCTTGATACAGTGATGCCTACGCCCGAAGAAGGGGCAAGCGAGGATGAGATCGCTCGCTACGTGAAGTACATTGATGACTCCGCTCTTGCTCAGTGCTTTATGTTGGGCTCTATGACTCCAGAGTTATAGAGACAATATGAAAAGATGGATGCCAGATCCATTCTCCTACATGTCCGCAAATTGTTTGAGGAACAAGGAAGGACTCAACGATATGAGATATCCAAGAGCCTTTTCCGCGCTAGGATGACTGAGGGGACACCGGTTCAGAACCATGTCCTAAAGATGATTGAGTTGATAGAGAAACTCACAGGTCTAGGAATGGTCCTAGAGGATAACTTGTGTGTGGACATTGTGCTTCAGTCCCTACTAGATTCCTTTTCACAGTTCATAATGAATTTTAATATGAACAAGCTTGAGGTGACTCTCCCAAAGCTCCTCAATATGTTGAGGGAGGCAGAGAGTACTATTAAGAAAGAGAAGCCAGTTCTCTACACTGGTGAGACCAGAAAGAAAAGGAAAGTAGAAAGGTCCCTTAAGAAGGGAAAGGGCAAGGGCAAACAAGGTAAAGCAAAGGTTGTTAAGAAAGACCCAGCAAAGGACAAAGGCCAGTGCTTCCACTATGGTAAAGATGGGCATTAGAAGAGAAACTGCAAAGAGTACCTTGTAGAAAGGGCGAAACGAAAGCTTGATGAAGCTTCAGGTACATTCATGATCAGTCTCCATTTGTTAGACTCTTATGATAACACATGGGTATTGGATACCGGTAGTGCTTATCATATATGCAATTCGTTGCAGGTTCTGGCAAGGCCTAGGAGACTAGAGAGAGGCGAGATGGACCTCAAGATGGGTAATGGAGCAAAAGTTGCTGTATTAGCTGTTGGCGAGGTCGCCCTACATCTGCCTAGTGGAGCTTTTATTGCATTAGATGCATGTTATTTTGTTCCTTCTATTATCAAAAATATTATCTACATTTCATGTTTAACAATTAGTGGATATAAATTTATTTTTGAGAACAATGGTTGTTCAATATTATTAGATGATAAGATCATCACGAAAGGAACATTGCATAATGGTTTATTTATGTTAGACACTACTCCACATATCATGAATGTAAATGTGTCTAAGAGGAAACGAGATGAGGTGAACAGTGCATACCTATGACATTGTAGGCTTGGTCACATCCATGAAAGAAGGATTCAAAAATTGCTAAATAATGGATATCTAGATCCATTCGACTATGTGTCATATGCAACTTGCGAGCCTTGCCTTCGTGAAAAACTGACCAACTTTCCATTTAGTGGAACTGGAGAGAGAGCCACTGAGTTGTTGGAACTCATACATAGTGATGTATGTGGACCCATGTCAACTCATGCCATTGGAGGTTACTCCTACTTCATTACATTTACTAATGATTTCTCAAGGTATGGATATGTGTACTTAATGAAGTACAAGTCCAAGGCCTTTGAGAAATTCGGAGAGTATAAGAATGAGGTGGAGAACCAGACTGGAAAGAGTATCAAAACTCTTCGATCAGATCGAGGAGGTAAGTACTTAAGTACAGAGTTTACTCAGTTTCTCAAAGACCATGGGATATTATCCCAATGGACACCTCCTTACACACCTCAGCTCAATGGTGTCTCTGAAAGGAGAAATCGTACTTTATTAGATATGGTACGGTCCATGATGAGTTTCGCTGACCTACCCATCTCATTCTGGGGATATGCCCTAGAAACCGTAGCTTACCTTCTGAACAGAGTTCCAACTAAGTCGGTAGTGTCTACACCATATGAGATATGGAAAGGGAAGAAGCCTGATCTTAAGGTTGTTAAGATTTGGGGCTGCCCAGCCCACGTTAAAAGACACAACCCCGATAAGTTAGAATCAAGGACAGAGCGATGCATATTTGTGGGATACCCCAAGGAAACTTGTGGGTATTACTTCTATCATCTCGAGGACCAAAAGGTCTTTGTAGCTAAGAGAGCAGTGTTCCTTGAGAAGGAACACATTCTTGGCGGAGACAGTGGGAGAATGATAGAGTTGAGCGAAGTTAGAGAACCAAGCTCAAGCACCACTCTACAGCCCGAGTCTGTTCAAGTACCTAATACACAAGTTTTAACTTTACGCAGGTCTGATAGAGTATCTCATCCTCCTAAGAGATATGTGGGACATATTAGAGGAGAGGATGCTGAGGATATTGATCCTCAGACCTACGAGGAGGCTATTATGAGTATAGACTCCGGGAAGTGGCAAGAAGCCATGAATTCTGAGATGGATTCTATGTACTCCAATAAGGTTTGGAACCTAGTTGATGCGCCCGAAGGTATTGTACCCATCGGTTGCAAATGGATCTTTAAGAAAAAGATCGGAGTAGATGGAAAGGTAGAGACCTATAAAGCAAGGCTAGTGGCTAAAGGGTATAGTCAAAGGCAAGGTGTTGACTACGACGAAACCTTCTCACTCGTAGCAATGCTAAAATCCATCAGAATTCTATTGGCTATTGCAGCACACTATGATTATGAGATCTGGCAGATGGATGTGAAAACCGCATTCCTCAATGGGAACCTCGAGGAGGAAGTGTATATGATGCAACCTGAGGGATTCGTATCCAAGAACTGCCCAGATAAGGTGTGTAGGTTGCTTAAATCCATTTATGGATTAAAGCAAGCTTCCCGAAGTTGGAACATAAGATTTGATGAGTCAATCATATCTTATGACTTCGTTAAGAACGAAGATGAGCCTTGTGTGTACAGGAAGGTAAGTGGGAGCGCTATCACCTTTTTGGTGTTATATGTGGATGATATCCTCATCATTGGGAATGACGTAGGAATGCTATCCACTGTAAAGACTTGGTTATCTAGACACTTCTCCATAAAGGACTTAGGGGAAGCATCCTATATCTTGGGGATTAGAATCTATAGAGATAGATCTAAGAGGATGCTTGGCTTGTCCCAGTCCAGGTACATAGAAAGCATTGTCAAAAGGTTTGACATAGAAAACTACCAGAAGAAAGGGCAAACATGAATATGATACCTTATGCCTCAGGAATAGGGTCTATCATGTATGCCATGCTATGTACTAGGCCTGATATAGCGCATGCTCTGAGTGTCACGAGCAGGTATCAGACGGATCCAGGCTTGGAGCACTGGAAAGCAGTAAAGTGTATCCTTAAGTAGGACTAAGGATCTTTTACTAGTATATGGAGGTAATAGCCTTAAGGTTGAAGGCTTCACTGACTCAAGTTTTCAGTCTGATGTCGATGATAGCAAGTCGAATTCAGGGTATGTGTACACCTTGAATGGAGGAGCAGTGTGCTGGAAGAGTTCTAAGCAAGATATCACTGCTGACTCGACCACAGAGGCGGAGTACATTGCTGCATTAGATGCAACAAAGGAGGGAGTCTGGGTGAAGAAGTTCATCACAGATTTGAGAGTCGATATAGATAGTGACAAGTCGACTTCCTTATATTGCGACAACTATGGGGTGATTACTCAAATAAGGGAACCCGGGTCTCATCAGAAGTGTTCTGAGGAGGTTCCAGCTTATAAGAGAGATCGTAACCCGAGGAGATGTAGTAGTGGAAAGAGTTCTATCCGAAGATAACATTGCAGATCCACTGACAAAGCCATTGTCTCAGATTGTCTTTGAGCGTAACAGGAGTCTGATGGGGATCAGACACATAGGTGATTGGCTTTAGGTCAAGTGGGAGATTGCTAGTCATAGGTGCCCAGCAAGCCAATCACGTGAGTAATGGCACGTGTGACTTGATACAGAATCTTTTTGCTTATTATATTTTGGCGTATATCACTTTATAACAATTGCATATGTGCATATATATATATTGTGATGTCCTTGGATTTGTGCAATGGGAATCGGATCGTGATGAGATCACGATAATGAGATCGATTCACCTTTAAACACATATCCTAAATAATCCCGGTCATAGGTTACTCGAGAAGGACATCGTGATAACCGGATAGACTGGTGTGCTGTATACCCGTCCATATGATGGATGCAGCTGGTCTCATAGCTGCTCGTGTAGGGACACTAGGGATACAGTACAGGTGCTCATTGGAGAATGAGTTCACTGATTGATCCGCTTCCGGAATGCTGGATGGTTGATGATGCCTTATTGTCAGACAGTGATTCCGTAGTCCTAGTGGTGTATCTGGTCCTTAGACTTGAGACACCAAGGATGTCCTGTATGAGTGCTCCACTCTTTGATACCAGACTTATAGGTTTGGCTGTCCCCAGATCTAGTACAACTGGTCATTGGGAGTGGTAGTCGACCTTACGAGGGCTATTGAGTGTCAATAGAGGATCATCCACTCTCGACGTCATGAGAGGAATATCCTATTTGTTCTTGCTCAAACAAATCCCTGGCCAGGGTCATTCGGGTTGAGAGAGAAAGAGTTCTCCGGGAGAATCCGATTAGAGCGAGACTCGAGTAGAAACCGTATGGGTCTGACAGCACCATGCTTGATATACGGTCTCTGGGATATTAGATGGATGAGGGACTATAGGTACATGGTAACTAAGGACAGACAAGTCCAATGGATTGGATTCCCCTGTATCGTCTAGGGACTACGGCATAGTGGCCTAGTACGTCCGTAGTCGATGAGTCGAGTGAATTATTACAGAGATAATAATTCACTGAGTTAGAAGGAGTTCTGACAGGTATGACTCACGACCAGCTCGATATTGGGCCTAGAGGGTCACACACATATGGTAGGCATTGCGATGAGTAGAGGTTCGGATATGAGATATCCGACGGAGCCCTTGTCTTATTGGATGCAGATCCAATACCCACTAGGGAAGGACCCATTAGGGTTTGACACGGGATCTCTATAAATAGGAGGGATTCACAGCCTCATAGGCTAGAGTCTTTGCTTGGCTTTCCTATTCTCCTCTCCCTCTCCACCTCAGAGTAGGCCTGGAGTTTTGAGGAGCGTCGTCACAACCCTGCTGTGTGGATCACTGCTAGAGAGGAGGACGCTTGACCTCCTTCACCCTCTCCTAAGGATCTGCAAGGAAATAGGGATATACGATCTCCCTAGGTAACACAATCTCTATACGCAGTTTTGTGTTTTGCGAATTTTTGCGCACCAATCTTTGCACGACGACGAACATCTTTTTGGGAATCGGGGATTTTGTTTTCTTGTTCTTCCGCTGCGCATATGATGTCGCCCCCAATGATTTCCCAACAAATGATACATGTAATGATAAAATATTCATGATGAAAAATTGTTTTGACATTCATAACTTGATTTTTTGATTATTCTGTTAGGATCAAGAGCACTAAAAGGGGGGGGGGTGGGGTGAATTAGTGCAGCGGAAAACTTTCGACGATTTAAAATGACATTCGTATGATAAAAATGATTTCGGTAAGAAAGCTGATTTGGAGATCACTTTAACTTATGATCAAGCAAGATGCAGTTAAAGTAAAGATATAGAGGTAGTTTGCAGTTAAGATAGAGAACAGAATGTAATTGCAAACCGAAATACGATGTTCGTACGATAAAAGCGATTTCGGTATGAAAGTCGATTCAGAAGTTGCTTTAACTTAGATTAGGCAAAGTGCAGTTAAAGTAAAGCTATGGAGGCAGTTTGCAGCTAAGATAGAGAACATAAAGTAAATGCAAACCGAGATTTGGAGTGGTTCGGTCAATCTTGACCTATATCCACTTTTGGCTTCCTCATCCGATGAGGTCACTGACATCCACTAGAGGCCTTCCTTCAATAGGCAAAGGCCAACCACCCTTTTACAGTTTCACTCCTTTTGACGGGCTTAGGAGACAACCCTTACAAACTTTTCTCTCCTCTTTTGAAAGATGAAAACTTGGAAGAAAAGAGGGAGGAGATCTTCTAGCCTTTACAACACTTTTGAGCTCTAATAATCACAGAGTAAGATTGGATTTTCGGTGTCCTTTCATGTAGGAAAGGGTGGGGTATATATAGGCCCCAAACTGGTTTGAATTTGGAGCTCAAAAATGTCTTTTCCCGGATTTTCGGGGTCCTGGTGGTACTACCTCCTAACTAGGGTGGTACAACCACCTAGCGGCTCGGAGACTGAGCCTCTAGGCATTACCACCGCTTGACAGGGGCAGTTGCACCACCTAGTCTCACTCAGAGACTAAGCGACACTGCCTGATTGGGGCGATTGCATCGCCTAGTGTCGCTCGAAGACTGAGCCCATGCGGTGCCACCGCTTGACTAGGGCGGTTGCACCACCCAATCTCGCTCGGAGACTGAGCCCAAGTGGTGCCATCGCCTAACCTGGGCGGTTGCACCGCCCTACTTTCCTGGGAGACTATCTCTTGGGCGGTGAAACCGCCAACCCTAGCGGTGCCACCGCCTAGCAGGAATTCTGGTTCGAATGAGTTGATCCATTCGGCCCAATTTGGGTCTATCAAGGGCCCAATTGCCCCCAGATTAAGTTAATGGGATCACCTCCCATTCCTAACTTAATCTACATACTAACTACGATATTGCTTAAGACATTTACTACAACTTGCTCTGGTGCGTCAATCGCTTCTTCAAGCGAGCTTCAGGCGAACTTCTAGCGAACATCCGATGAACCTTCGACGATGCTCTAGTGGACTTCCGGCAAACTCCTGGACTTGCGACGATTCACTTGGCGAGTTCCAATGAGCTTCTTTGGCAAGCTCCTGCACTTCTCGGATTTGTTCCCATAGAACCTCCGATGACCGTCCGGACTTCCGTCGAACTCTCGAACCCCCAACGTGATCATGGTATTGACTTCGGCGCAACTTCTACTGCATGTCTTACTTCCATCGTAGTTAATCCTGCACACTTATCTCAACATATGGATTAGATAACAAATGACAATTGACTTCATCATCAAAATCCGAGATTCAACAATCTCCCCCTTTTTGATGATGACAATCAATTGATGACAAACTCCCCCTATCTATATGCCATACTTGAGATAAGTCATTCTTGAATTCAAGGCCTTTGAATTCAATAGACTTATTAATAAGTTAAGAACTCTTAACCTTATCAATTACTCCCATCATGATTCCTATCATGATGTATCTTACTGAAAACGATGTCAAGACTTGGCATTCATTCTCAAGTTTTACATTTTAAATATGAATGATGGTAGCAGTTCAACATAAGATATCTGCTAGTCATAGGTGCCCAGCAAGCCAATCAAGTGAGTGATGGCACGTGTGACTTGATACAGAATCTTTTTGCTTATGGCATATATCACTTTATAACTATTGCATATATGCACATATATATTGTGATGTCCTTGGATTTGTGCAATGGGAATCGGATCGTGATGAGATCACGAAAATGAGATCAATTCACCTTTAAAAATATATCATAAATAATCCCGGTCATAGGTTACTCGAGAGGGACATCGTGATAACCGGACAGACTAGTATGCTGTATACCCATCCATATGATGGATGCAGCTGGTCTCATAGCTGCTCGTGTAGGGAAACTAGGGATACAGTACAAGTGCTCATTGGAGAATGAGTTTACTAATTGATCTGCTTACGGAATGTTAGATGGTTGATGATGCCTTATTGTCAGATAGCGATTCCGTAGTCCTAGTGGTATATCTGGTCCTTAGACTTGAGACACCAAGGATGTCCTATATGAGTGCTCCACTCTTTGATATCAGACTTATAGGTTTGACTGTCCTAAATCTAGTATAATTGGTCATTGGGAGTGGTAGTCGACCTTACGAGGGCCATTGAGTGTCAATAGAGGATCATCCACTCTCGACGTCATGAGAGGAATATCTCATGTGTTCTTGCTCAGACAACTCCCTAGCTAGGGTCATTCGGGTTGAGAGAAAAAGAGTTCTCCAGGAGAATCCGATTAGAGCGAGACTCGAGTAGAAACCGTATCGGTCTGATAGCACCATGCTCGATATACGGTCTCTGGGATATTAGATGGATAAGGGACTATAGGTACACAGTAACTGAGGACAGACAGGTCCAATGGATTGGATTCCCTTGTATCGTTTGGGGACTACGGCGTAGTGGCTTAATACGTCCATAGTCGATGAGTCTAGTGAATTATTACGAAGATAATAATTCACTGAGTTAGAAGGAGTTCTGACAGGTATGACTCACGGCCAGCTCGATATTGGACCTAGAGGGTCACACACATATGGTAGGCATTGCGATGAGTAGAGGTTCAGATATGAGATATCCGTTGGAGCCCTTGTCTTATTGGATATCCAATAAGCCATTGAATTATTGGATCCCATGGACGAGATCCAATAAGAGTCCATGAGAGATTATTGGATACAGATCCACTAATCTAAAAGGCTTGGGTTATTGGATGTAGATCCAATACCCACTATGGGAGGATCCATTAGGGTTTAACAGGGGCCCTCTATAAATAGGAGGGATTCAAAGCCTCATAGGCTAGAGCCTTTGCTTGCCTCTGTTAGGATCGGAGCGGCACAAAGAGGGGGGGGGGTGAATTAGTGCAGCGGATTAAAACTTCGATTTTAACAAGATCTTTCATACGATAAGAACGGAACTTGAAAAGTTTAACTTGAAAGCGTATTCTTAAAGTTGCGCAGCAAGGGTAATAAGGAACTAAAGCAGTAAGAAGATTTGCAGTAATGTAAATGACAATAATAAAATGCAAACCAGAGATTACGCCGATTTTTAGAGTGGTTCGGTCAAATGACCTACTCCACTTGCGATGCCCCTCTTTGATGAGGCTCCCACCTTCCACTAGCAAATCTCTTGAAATGGAAGGGTAAACATGTCACGCCCCCCCCGAATTATCACATTCAGGAGGTGTGACCCTGTCTAAAATCAATTATATTATAATTCATCATCAATTCAATCCAGGATCCAATCTAACAATTTGAGGATACTAAGAATCATTCAAAATCAATATTCACAATTCATAAACCTGAACGTTACATAAATCATTATCCACTTCACTCAAAGATTCGAGAAATCTAAAAGCAACTCAACTAAACATCAACCACAACACAAATCCATAATCATAGAAGTATATACAATCACAAAAAGATAATTATTTACCATGAGTTCTTATCCTTACACATCTTAAACTCATCATTCCATACACATGAGCGGTCCTTTAACATTTTACAACACATAAGTATCAATAGATCCTTAACATTACATCAGAAGTAAAGTTTACTATACAACAAAAACCATCACCCAACAAAGATTAGCTCAAAAATCTTCTAGCCTTTCACTGCTTTAACCCAATTCTAGCTTTCAGTGCGTGGCAAGCTACCTTGAAAATTTTATATAGCAACGGGGTGAGCATAAAGAGCTCAGCAAGTGTCTAACATATCCATGGCGATAGGAGAAGTTCAAGCAGGTTTAGTATCAAGATACAAAGTAGAAATACAAATGTTCATTTGAAGTCATCTCATTTGATATAAAATCACAAAGGTTTACCTCGTTCAAAAACAGGCATTAGACATAACAATAGGAGAAAGGAAATTGGAGCATTTCATTGGCAAAAGAAACATTTAGGCATGTATCAAATGGCACATGAGGCATTTAGGTACATATCAAAGGCATAAGAGTGTTTGAGAGCATAACAATGACATACGAAACACTTCAAGGTATAACAAGTGAACCGAGTAATAAACACAAGCTTGTATGTCATTTTTGATGTAGCATGCATTCCATTTTTATCCAAAGCATAATATGAACTCATAAACAAAGCTTTGGATATCATATCAATAAACATAGATGGCGCTATGGGACCAATACATAATGTGATTCATCCATTTCTGGATGACCACCAAGCATAAGTCTCCCACGTCTGGGAGCTCCATCTACCCACGTCTGAGTGAAGTCAATGGGGCCGGCAGAGCAATCGCGGGCTCTAAGCATAACTCCCTTTACCATTTCTGGCAAAGGTTCACAATATCCCACAAGACACCAGAGTACAAAAAGGGTAGTATGAACAATAACATTGGCACATATCAGAAGCACATGCGGAACAACAAAATATACATATGCCTTTCGAGTCAATACGATACAAACATAATCTTTCATAAATGTATTCAGATTTGAAAGAAAACAAAAGCAAGAGCATACAAGGATTTCAAGAAATCACATATAGCTCAATTGAAATAAGAAGGTTAGGTGAATTCAATGTCCAATGAAATTAAACTGGAAGAGGTACATATCGAAAGCAAATGCGGAACAATGGGATGCATGTGCCGAATCATTACGATGCAAACATGATCTTTAGATGATAGCTGCAGATGTACAAATAAATAAAGGACAAAAGTATACAGGAATTAAAGGTAATAATGTAAAGCTTAACTGAAGTAAGAGTTTTTGCCGAAATCGATTTCCAAAGAGAAGAAACAAAGAAAGCTGAAATCGACCAAAGCTCGATTCTGGCAGAATTTGATAGGAACATTATATGAACGATTTGGATGACCAATTATGCTCCAATTTATACAAAATAGGTGTCATTAGAAAGCCGTATCAATCTATTTTCCGATGAACTCAGATTTATATTTTTTTGAGTTCTCAACAGGATGTTACAACAAATAGAGTAAAGGAAGGTCAGAAATGATCATCCCTGTTTTGCAGACTTGATAGGATCGATTTAAACAGAAGTTTCAGAAGGCAAACATACTTCAAAATTTCCAACTAGGTGTCAAAAGAAAGATATACGAATCTAGTTTTCGAATAACTAAGTTTTGCTTAGTTCAGAATTTTCTCTAGAGAGTTATGAGCAATTTAGTAACAGAAGGTCAGAAATTTCAGTCCCTATTTTGCAGAATCTATAGGGTTAATTGAAATAGAAGTCTTAGTAGGCATTTAAACTCCGAATCATTCAATCTTAGTGTCAAAATAAAGATATTTGAGTCTACTTTCAAATGGAATAGGTTTGTCTAAATCAGAGTTTATTACAAAATGTTATGACCGAAACATTGAATAGAGGTCAGATTACCGAAAAATTTCAGATTCATGGATTTGTATCAAAAGGAAAGAACGGTTTGGTACTAAGCTGAAATCTTTTGCATTATGAAGAATTAAAAGGAAAATAAAGATTAGGAATTCTATAGGAAGAGATTAGAACACTTGCCTTAAACAAATTTGATTCCCAAATGGGGGGAGTTGATGCAAAACCTCAATCAAATCTTCTTCTTCAATTCCTCTTCTTCTTCTTCCCTTCTCTTCTCTTCTTAAACTCACATTGGATGCAGCATCTGAAGGTTACATTTAGTTTCTCCTTTAATCTCTTACTTAATTACTTTTGGTTAACACAAGAGTTGCAAAGTTTCAAGGTGGCAAGCATGCATGAAAAGTGCTAGGTGTCATCCTTAGGGCAAACTTAGGTGGCATCATTAAGCTAGCTAGTGACACATGTCCACTAAATTTTATTTTATTTTATTTTTATTTACTCAATTCTGAATATTCTATAAATCATATCAAAATTTTAATATTTACTCTTAGGTCCTTGGCCATAAATTTTAATATAATATTATTTAATATAAAATAATCATTAAATAATCCTTATTTTTACAAACAAATATTTTACTAAATTTTTAAAAAAATGGGGGATGTTACACTCTCCCCTCCTTAGAATAAAATTTAGTCCTCTAAATTTGTCATATCTCTTTCAGTGAAAAGATGAGGATAAACCAGATTTGTTGTCAAGGAATCCCCAACAACAGTAGTTACGTGTAGCAAATAATCTAGTGGTTTAGGTTGAATGCCCAAGTGACAAGCAAAATATTATGAAACAAAAGACAAGTTGGAGCCAGGATCAAATAAAACTTTTGCATTTCTATTAAAAACATGTAGAATACCTTCAACCACTGATTTAGAGGCTCTGGAATCTTGTTCTGTGATAGCATATACTCTAGCATGGGCTGTCGGCTTAGGGAGTAGTGGCTCTTTCTTCTTGTTTAGTGGGCAGTCTCTGACTTTATGATCTAACTTTCCACAGGCAAAACAGGCTCCAGTCACCCAAAAACACTCACTTGTTTCATGATTTCGTCCACATTTTGTACACGATAGAGTTCTTTGCGATGGAGTTCCTTTCTCAAATCTAGGTACCTTTACCTTATCGTTACTTCTTTCTACTTCATTTCCTCTCTTACTTTTACCAACAAACTTATCCTTGCTATTCTTGTCCCTGATTTCTTGGATCTCCGCCAAGTCTTTTTCAAGTATGAAAGCTCTTTCTACTACATCAGTGTATACTTGGAGTTTCAAAGCTGATATCCGGCTTCTTATTGCCGGCCTTAATCCTCTTTCAAATCTTCTTGCTTTCCTATATTCATCATCAATCATATGTGTGGCAAATCTAGAGAGCTCGGTGAATTTAGACTCATATTTGGCTACTGTCAAATTTCCCTGGATGAGATTCAGGAACTCCAATTCTTTCTGCTCTCTGATACAATCCGGAAAATATTTATCATTGAACTTTTCTGTAAATACCTTCCAAGTGATTGGCTCCTGTCGAGCTTCAGAAATCCTCTTCATGGTTCGCCACCAGTGCTCAGCCTCTCCTTCTAGCATGAAGGTAGCAAGAGGAACCTTCTTATCATCTGGGCAATTTAAAACATCAAATATTTTCTCCATCCGCATCATCCATTGTTCTGCTACCATTGGATCAGGCTCACCACCAAAACTGGGAGGACTAAGCTTCTCAAACTATTCAATTCCCAACCCAGTCTGGTTTGAATTCCCACCTTCATCATTTCTTCCTTGTCAGACTTGTTGTTGCATTACTTGTGTCATCGCCTCTAGAGTTTTCATAATTCCACTCAATTGATCAGAAGTAGATGCAACAGGAGAACTAGATGACCTCGTCATCCTTGCTTCCTAAAAATAACAAAAGAAGACTTTTGATCAGTCTCTAAATAGAAATCACTAAACCTCAAAATTTATTACACATCTAGCATATCAAAATTCTTAGAAATCCTCAAACCATGCTCTGATACCACTCTATCACGCCCCCCCCGAATTATCACATTCAGGAGGTGTGACCCTGTCTAAAATCAATTATATTATAATTCATCATCAATTCAATCCAGGATCCAATCTAACAATTTGAGGATACTAAGAATCATTCAAAATCAATATTCACAATTCATAAACCTGAACGTTACATAAATCATTATCCACTTCACTCAAAGATTCGAGAAATCTAAAAGCAACTCAACTAAACATCAACCACAACACAAATCCATAATCATAGAAGTATATACAATCACAAAAAGATAATTATTTACCATGAGTTCTTATCCTTACACATCTTAAACTCATCATTCCATACACATGAGCGGTCCTTTAACATTTTACAACACATAAGTATCAATAGATCCTTAACATTACATCAGAAGTAAAGTTTACTATACAACAAAAACCATCACCCAACAAAGATTAGCTCAAAAATCTTCTAGCCTTTCACTGCTTTAACCCAATTCTAGCTTTCAGTGCGTGGCAAGCTACCCTGAAAATTTTATATAGCAACGGGGTGAGCATAAAGAGCTCAGCAAGTGTCTAACATATCTATGGCGATAGGAGAAGTTCAAGCAGGTTTAGTATCAAGATACAAAGTAGAAATACAAATGTTCATTTGAAGTCATCTCATTTGATATAAAATCACAAAGGTTTACCTCGTTCAAAAACAGGCATTAGACATAACAATAGGAGAAAGAAAATTGGAGCATTTCATTGGCAAAAGAAACATTTAGGCATGTATCAAATGGCACATGAGGCATTTAGGTACATATCAAAGGCATAAGAGTGTTTGAGAGCATAACAATGACATACGAAACACTTCAAGGTATAACAAGTGAACCGAGTAATAAACATAAGCTTGTATGTCATTTTTGATGTAGCATGCATTCCATTTTTATCCAAAGCATAATATGAACTCATAAACAAAGCTTTGGATATCATATCAATAAACATAGATGGCGCTGTGGGACCAATACATAATGTGATTCATCCATTTCTGGATGACCACCAAGCATAAGTCTCCCACGTCTGGGAGCTCCAACTACCCACGTCTGAGTAAAGTCAATGGGGCAGGCAGAGCAATCGCGGGCTCTAAGCATAACTCCCTTTACCATTTCTGGCAAAGGTTCACAATATCCCACAAGACACCAGAGTACAAAAAGGGTAGTATGAACAATAACATTGGCACATATCAGAAGCACATGCGGAACAACAAAATATACATATGCCTTTCGAGTCAATACGATACAAACATAATCTTTCATAAATGTATTCAGATTTGAAAGAAAACAAAAGCAAGAGCATACAAGGATTTCAAGAAATCACATATAGCTCAATTGAAATAAGAAGGTTAGGTGAATTCAATGTCCAATGAAATTAAACTGGAAGAGGTACATATCGAAAGCAAATGCGGAACAATGGGATGCATGTGCCGAATCATTACGATGCAAACATGATCTTTAGATGATAGCTGCAGATGTACAAATAAATAAAGGACAAAAGTATACAGGAATTAAAGGTAATAATGTAAAGCTTAACTGAAGTAAGAGTTTTTGCCGAAATCAATTTCCAAAGAGAAGAAACAAAGAAAGCTGAAATCGACCAAAGCTCGATTCTGGCAGAATTTGATAGGAACATTATATGAACGATTTGGATGACCAATTATGCTCCAATTTATACAAAATAGGTGTCATTAGAAAGCCGTATCAATCTATTTTCCGATGAACTCAGATTTATATTTTTTTGAGTTCTCAACAGGATGTTACAACAAATAGAGTAAAGGAAGGTCAGAAATGATCATCCCTGTTTTGCAGACTTGATAGGATCGATTTAAACAGAAGTTTCAGAAGGCAAACATACTTCAAAATTTCCAACTAGGTGTCAAAAGAAAGATATACGAATCTAGTTTTCGAATAACTAAGTTTTGCTTAGTTCAGAATTTTCTCTAGAGAGTTATGAGCAATTTAGTAACAGAAGGTCAGAAATTTCAGTCCCTATTTTGCAGAATCTATAGGGTTAATTGAAATAGAAGTCTTAGTAGGCATTTAAACTCCGAATCATTCAATCTTAGTGTCAAAATAAAGATATTTGAGTCTACTTTCAAATGGAATAGGTTTGTCTAAATCAGAGTTTATTACAAAATGTTATGACCGAAACATTGAATAGAGGTCAGATTACCGAAAAATTTCAGATTCATGGATTTGTATCAAAAGGAAAGAACGGTTTGGTACTAAGCTGAAATCTTTTGCATTATGAAGAATTAAAAGGAAAATAAAGATTAGGAATTCTGTAGGAAGAGATTAGAACACTTGCCTTAAACAAATTTGATTCCCAAATGGGGGGAGTTGATGCAAAACCTCAATCAAATCTTCTTCTTCAATTCCTCTTCTTCTTCTTCCCTTCTCTTCTCTTCTTAAACTCACGTTGGATGCAGCATCTGAAGGTTACATTTAGTTTCTCCTTTAATCTCTTACTTAATTACTTTTGGTTAACACAAGAGTTGCAAAGTTTCAAGGTGGCAAGCATGCATGAAAAATGCTAGGTGTCATCCTTAGGGCAAACTTAGGTGGCATCATTAAGCTAGCTAGTGACACATGTCCACTAAATTTTATTTTATTTTATTTTTATTTACTCAATTCTGAATATTCTATAAATCAAATCAAAATTTTAATATTTACTCTTAGGTCCTTGGCCATAAATTTTAATATAATATTATTTAATATAAAATAATCATTAAATAATCCTTATTTTTACAAACAAATATTTTACTAAATTTTTAAAAAAATGGGGGATGTTACAAAACACCCCTCTTACAACCCTTTACAAGCAGTTCAACCTCTTACAAATTTTCAATAAGAAAGAAGGAGGAGAACTCTCTAGAAAATTGAAAACAAGACTTGCTAAGACTTTCTAAGACTTTTCTCTCAATCAAAATGCTTCTCAAAAGTTATTACCTCAGCTGAGATTTGAGGGGTATTTATAGGCCTCAAGAGGATTCAAATTTGGGCTCCAAAATTTGAATTCTCTTAGGGTTCCCGGTGTTGGAGGTGCCACCGCCCAGCCAAGCGGTGCCACCGCCTAGCGCTCGGGTGCTGGACGGTGCAACCGCCCAGCCAAGGAGGTGTCACCGCCCAAACAGGCGGTGCCACCGCCTGGCTCTCCGATTCATTGGTTTGGCTTAATTTTAGCCCAAACCAAATCTAACTTTGGGACCAGTTGGCCCCTAACCAGGATATAGGATTACCTCTTAATCCTAATCCTAATTACAGGTGAACTACATAATACAAAAAAACATCCTAAGCAAGTTTTTTAACTGCGAACATCGAGTCTTGTTCCGGCGAGCTTTCCGACGAACTTCTTCCGACGGACTCCCTGCAAGCTCCCAATCTTTGTGATGACTTTAACGAGTAGCCGAGCCTTCTCGGTGATCTCCGCGAGCCTCCGACGATTTCTTCGGCGAGCTTCCGACACGTTCCCGATTTCTTCTCGGTTGGTTCCGGCAGCATCTCCAGTGATTCTTCGGTCTCTTAAACGTCTATCGAGCTCGACTCCGGTATCTTTGCTTTATGTTTTCTGGTTATCGTAGTTAATCCTGCATACTTAACTCAATAATATAGATTAGATTAATTAACCCACCAATTGATTATATCATCAAAATCCGAGATTCAACAATCTCCCCCTTTTTGATGATGACAATCAATTGATGACGGAGTTAAACATAACTCCCCCTATCTATATGCCATATTATGAGAAGATAAAAAGCACTTGAATTCCATCCCATTGGATTCAAGCATAACCCGATAAGTTCTAATCGTAGAACTTATCGTTATCCTCATTACACAATAGTAAGTACGAAACTTCGATGAAAATCATAAGTTAAATGATAAGGGATGAATTTTGCTACGACAGAAGATAAAGATTTTCAATATAAATTTTATGATATCAATCTTGTGATATTTTCAAGGATTTGCAAGGCATATAAGACATTCATATCACACAAGTTTTTGTAATTCATATTAGTCATACTATCGTTATGGTGTACACTGTAAGTCATCACTTAGTCATCACTTCTCCCCCTTTGTCATCAACAAAAAGAGACAAGCCAGCTAATTGATGATCATAGAAAAAGGTTTAGCATTTATCAAAGTTCATCATTCAAATTTGCCAGAAATAGTTTATCCAAAAGACATCATCATTTATGCAGATTAAAACAGTGGTTATCTAAAAGGAAAGATCAGTTATCGTTCAATCGATGACAAACTTGAACTTGTTGTTAAAAGCAAACAGAACAGAATAAAAAGATACATCAATTTAATCCTTAGGAGGTAATCCACAGTGCTGATACATGATATCTATTTTTTCATTCATCTGTCGTAGTGTCTTTAAAATTTCAACTTGTTGATTCTGAATTTGTTCTTGCTGTGATTTGATCTGAGATAGCTCCGCCATAATGATATCTTCAGAGGAGGAAACAGGAGCTGAAGGTGCTGCGCCAAAGGGACTAGGAGGAGGAGATTCATTTCCCATAAGAATTGGTGTTTCGGGTTGTTCTATTGGTGGAGGAATTGGATCCGTCCTTCTAGGCTGCCTAACCCATATGCCATTGCTAAAAGTGCACCTAAGTTTTTTCAGCAGGTTTTTATTTATTATGTTATATCGATCATTTTGAATAGATTCTTCATCGGGTGGAATGCAAATGTCATAGGCATGAAGAATTCTAGTGATTAACCTCCCATATAGCAATATAGTATCTTTAGTCATAATATCCTGCATGTGTTGGCGAATTAAGTACCCAAAACAATTATGCTGACCGGTCATAATCCAATACATGGTTCCTATCTCTATTTGACTTATTTCGTCAAGATGAAATTGTTTAGGGAATATGATGCTTGTGATAATGTGATGAAGAATTTTAGAGTTGAAAGGCAGTAAGTGTTCACAGCTCTTGGGTAGGAAGTCAAGGTTTGGATTTGCAAAAATTGTTTTCACGGCTTCGGTATAGGTTGCTCCTATTATTTTGACGTCCCATTTACCTTTAAAATAGCATCCCCTATCTTTTTCAGTTATGCCAATTAGCTCACAAATGGTGCTGTCAAATATTCTAATGGGTGTTCCTAGAAGGTAAGTGCTTAGGCTATCGTTGTCCTCATATAGGTTGGCATAGAACAATCTCACTAACCAAATATTTTGAGTAACCAAGAAAAATGCCTTCATCGGATTTAGCATCAAATTTACCTAGGGCATCATTTTCATTTAAAATGAAGCATTTACAACCAAAAACTTTAAAATAAGAAATATTTGGTTTTTTGTTATTCCATAATTCATAGGGAGTTTTTGATAGAGATGGTCTTATTAGGACCCTATTCATGATGTAACAAGCAGTATTTACGGCTTCGGCCCAAAAATATTTGGGTAAACTATGTTCATTTAACATAGTTCTTGCCATTTCTTGTAGGTTTCTATTTTTCCTTTCAACTACTCCATTTTGTTGAGGATTTCTTGGAGTTGAGAAGTTGTGATTGTACCCATTAACTTCGCAAAAATTTTGAAAGTCACGGTTTTGGAATTCACCACCGTGATCACTCCGAATTGATGAAATCATGAAGCCTTTTTCGTTTTGAGTGAGTTTACAAAATTTAGAGAAACACTTGAAGCAATCACTTTTGTGAGCTAAGAAATAGGTCCAAGTGTATCTAGAGTAGTCATCCACAATCACGAAAGCATATTTGCTTCCACCTAGACTTGTTGTATCAATTGGTCCAAATAAGTCCAAATGGATCAATTGTAATGGTCTAGTGGTGCTAATTTGATTTTTTGGTTTGAAGCTTGTTTTTATTTGTTTGCCTAGTTGACATGCATCGCATACCTTATCCTTAATAAACTTCATATTCGGAATCCCTCGTACTAATTCTTGAGATGAGATTTTCGATATTGTTTTCATGCTTGCATGACCTAATCTCCTATGCCAAAGCCAAGCATCATCATTTACGGCGGAGAAACACATTTCATTACTTAGTTCATCAAGATTGATGGTATAGACATTATTTTGTTTTAAAGCAATCATAGTCATGTTATGATTTGGTTTTTCAATAATGCACATATTTGATTCAAATCTAACGATATAACCTTTATCGCATAGTTGACTAATACTCAAGAGATTATGTTTTAATCCATCAACTAGTAAAACATCATCAATGGAAAAACTAAATTTGTTACCAATAGTTCCCTTGCCAATGATTTTGCCTTTGTTGTTGTCTCCGAAGGTGACGTACCCTTCTTCTTTGCTAGTGAGCATAGAGAAATGAGATGGATCTCCAGTCATATGTCTTGAGCATCCACTATCGAGATACCATCTCTTGCTCCTAGCTTGTGGGTTTGTCTACAAAAGAGGATGATTTTTAGGTACCCATTTGATTTTGGGTGCCTCAAAAATTGATCCACTAACCTTTAGGAACCCATATTAATTTTTGTGAACTAATTTTCCTAAATGGACATTTGTAGGCAATATGTCCGGATTTGCAACAAAAGTTGCATTTCACATAAGAGGAAACATGTAATGTAGATCCTTTTATGAAAGTGGTAGGATTTTGATGTAATCCTTTTACAAATCCAATTCCATTTCTATTTGCGATGTGACCCTTGTGTGCAAGGATCATATCTAATCCTTTGCTACCAACCTTAAACTTATTTAAGGTTTCCTTAAGAAGTAAATTTTCATTTTTTATTGCTTCTAAGTGCTCACACTTAGAGCATGGAGGAGTTTGAAGACTATCAAACTTATCTTGTAGCAAAGCATGCTCTTTCTTTAAGATACTTAACTTCTTGCTAATAGTTCTACATTCATCAAATAATTCATGAAAAGCAATAGATAGTTCTTCAAAAGATAAATCTTCATTAAATAAATCACATACCTCTTCTCCTAACGCCATTAGCGCGTAATGAGCAACTTGCTCGGAGTTGGACTCCTCTTCTTCGGACGCGCTTGAATCATCCCATGTTGCCTTGAGTGCCTTCTTCTTTGATGTCCTCTTTTTGGCTTAAGGACAATCGTTCTTGTAGTATCCCGGTTTTTTTGCATTCATAGCAAATCACTTGGTCCTTCTTTTGTTCAAATTTATTTTTTATATTATTTTTAAATTTGTTCTTTCTTAAATATTTTTTAAATTTTTTAGTCAAAAGTGCAATGTCATTGTCACTGTCCTCATCACTTGATGTTCCTTTCAAGTGGTCTTCTTGTGATTTGAGTGCAATATCCTTCCTGTTCTTTGGAAGGGGGTTCTCGAGCTCGTCATGAGCTTGACATGTCATTTCGTAGGTCATTAGAGACCCAATGAGTTCTTCAAGAGGGAATGCTTTAAGGTCTTTGGCCTCTTGAATGACTGTAACTTTTGGATCCCAACTTTTAGGGAGGGATCTTAAGATTTTAGTTACTAGTTCAAAGTTAGTAAAATCTTTACCAAGAGCTTTGAGTCCATTGATGACATCCGTAAACCGGGTGTACATGTCTCCGATGGACTCACTTGGTTTCATTCGGAAAAGTTCATAAGAGTGCATAAGGATGTTGATTTTGGACTCTTTCACTCGGCTAGTGCCTTCATGAGTGACCTCAAGAGTTCTCCAAATATCAAAAGCCGAATCGCACATTGAAACACGATTAAATTCGTTTTTGTCTAATGCACAAAACAAGGCATTCATAGCCTTTGCATTTAAAGCAAAAACCTTCTTCTCCGATTCATTCCATTCGCTCATCGGAAGAGAAGATTTTTGAAATCCATTCTCGACAATAGACCAAAGCTCAAAGACCATAGAAATGAGGAAGATTCTCATGCGAGTCTTCCAATATGTGTAATCCGACCCATTAAACAAAGGTGGTCGTGCAATAGAGTGGCCCTCTTGCATGCCGGAGTAAGCCATCTCTCTTGGGTATTAAACCAAATATGAGAGATAACCTTGCTCTGATACCACTTGTTAGGATCGGAGCGGCACTAAGAGGGGGGGGGGTGAATTAGTGCAGCGGATTAAAACTTCGATTTTAACAAGATCTTTCGTACGATAAGAACGGAACATGAAAAGTTTAACTTGAAAGCGTATTCTTAAAGTTGCGCAGCAAGGGTAATAAGGAACTAAAGCAGTAAGAAGATTTGCAGTAATATAAATGACAATAATAAAATGTAAACCAGAGATTACACCGATTTTTAGAGTGGTTCGGTCAAATGACCTACTCCACTTGCGATGCCCCTCTTCGATGAGGCTCCCACCTTCCACTAGCAAATCTCTTGAAATGGAAGGGTAAACACCCCTCTTACAACCCTTTACAAGCAATTCAACCTCTTACAAATTTTCAATAAGAAAGAAGGAGGAGAACTCTCTAGCAAATTGAAAACAAGACTTGCTAAGACTTTCTAAGACTTTTCTCTCAATCAAAATGCTTCTCAAAAGTTGTTACCTCAGCTGAGATTTGAGGGGTATTTATAGGCCTC
Source organism: Musa acuminata AAA Group (assembly GCF_036884655.1). Taxonomy (NCBI): domain Eukaryota; kingdom Viridiplantae; phylum Streptophyta; class Magnoliopsida; order Zingiberales; family Musaceae; genus Musa; species Musa acuminata. The sequence goes on from NC_088340.1 coordinate 15,636,718, forward strand.
AAGAGGATTCAAATTTGGGCTCCAAAATTTGAATTCTCTTAGGGTTCCCGGTGCTGGAGGTGCCACCGCCTAGCCAAGCGATGCCACCGCCCAGTGCTCGGGTGCTGGACGGTGCAACCGCCCAGCCAAGGAGGTGTCACCGCCCAGCACTCGGGGGCTGGGCGGTTTCACCGCCCAGCCAGGCGGTGCCACCGCTTGGCTCTCCGATTCATTGGTTTGGCTTAATTTTAGCCCAAACCAAATCTGACTTTAGGCCCAATTGGCCCCTAACCAGGATATAGGATTATCTCTTAATCCTAATCCTAATTACAAGTGAACTACATAACACAAAAAAACATCCTAAGCAAGTTTTTTAACCGCGAACGTCGAGTCTTGTTCCGGCGAGCTTTCTGACAAACTTCTTCCGACGGACTCCCTGCAAGCTCCCAATCTTTGTGATGACTTTAACGAGTAGCCGAGCCTTCTCGGTGATCTCCGAGAGCCTCCAACGATTTCTTCGGCGAACTTCCGACACGTTCCCGATTTCTTCTCGGTTGGTTCCGGCAGCATCTCCGGTGATTCTTCGGTCTCTTAAACGTCCATCGAGCTCGACTCCGGTATCCTTGCTTTATGTTTTCTGGTTATCGTAGTTAATCCTGCACACTTAACTCAATAATATGGATTAGATTAATTAACCCACCAATTGATTATATCATCAAAATCCGAGATTCAACAGCCTCTCCTATTCTCATTCCCCTCTCCACCTCAGAGTAGGCTTGGAGTTTTGAGGAGTGTCGTCGTAGCCCTACTATGTGGATCACCACTAGAGAGGAGGACGCTTGACCTCCTTCACCCTCTCCTAAAGATCTGCAAGGAAAGAGGGATATACGATCTCCCAAGGTAACACAATATACTCTATACGCAATTTTAAGTTTCGTAGATTTTGCGCACCAATCTTCGCAAGACGATGAACATCTCTTTTGGGAATCGGGGATTTTGTTATCTTATTTTTCTGCTACGCATCTGATGTCGCCTCGAAGATTTCCCAACAGTCAAAGCCAAGTTGTTCGTGCGATGGATTGGTTTTGAACTGCGTGTGTTGTGTTTTCAAGAAACTTTTGACGTTAAAATCGTTGACGTAAAAGCGAGAAAGGGCAGCAATAGTTGCTGCTCTCGATCGACGTGCGTGCACCGTAGCTGTAGGCAGGCAGCATAGGGGCTGCGTTTGCAGCAGCCGGTCGGCGGCCTGCTTGCAGCAGGCTTGCGTCCGGCGGGGCTGGCAGCCTGCGGGCAGAGGCGCCTATGGCAGATTCTCCCGCGGGGTTAGGCGCCACAGGGCAGCGGCGCTTGCCGTCGCTACTCCCGCGGGCGAAACCCCCCCATAAGGGCGGCCGCCCGGTGGGACAACACCGCCTACAGGCGTTGCCCCGCCGGTAGAACCGCCCGCGGAGGTGGTGGCGCCCGCGGGGGTGCCCACCTGCAGCGGTAGCGCCGCCAGCTGTCACGCACCCCGAATTATCAAATTCAGGAGGTGTGACCCTGTCTAAAATCAATAATATTATAATTCATCATCAATTCAATCCCGGATCCAATCTAACAATTTGAGGATACTAAGAATCATTTAAAATCAATATTCACAATTTATAAACTTGTATGTTACATAAATCATAATCCACTTCACTAAGAGATTCACAAAATCCAAAGGCAACTAAACAAAACATCAACCACAACACAAATCCATAATCATAGAAATATATACAATCACAGAAAGATAATTATTTACCATGTGTTCTTATCCTTATACAACTTAAACTTATCATTCCATAAACATAAGCGGTCCTTTAAACTTTTACAACACATAAGTATCAACATATCCTTAACATTACATTAGAAGTAAAGTATACTATACAACAAAAAAACCTATCATCCAACAAAGATTAGCTCAAAAATCTTCTAGCCTTTCACTGCTTCAACCCAATTCTAGCTTTTTAGTGCGTGACAAGCTACCCTGAAAAAATTTATATAGCAACGAGGTGAGCATAAAGAGCTCAGCAAGCGACTAACATATCCATGACGATAGGAGAAGTTCAAGCTGGCTTAGTATCGAGATAACAAAAGCAGAAATACAAGTGTTCATTTGGAATAATCTCATTTAATATAAAAAAATTACAAAGGATTACCTCATTCAAAATTTTTAAAATTTTTAAAAGAGAGTTATGAGCAATTAAGTAACAGAAGATCAGAATTCATAGTATCTATTTTACCAAATACAAGAGGTCTATTCATTCAATTGTTTGGACAAGTAAATTTACTCCAAATCTTTAAATTTTTATGTCAAATGAAAGCTCTATAAGTCTCCTTTCGTATGAAAGAGGTTTTTCTTCAATCTGAAATTGGTGCAAAAAGTTATGGCCACACAAGTACTGAAAGGTCAAAATCTGAAAAATTTCAGATTCAACATTTGATGTATAAACGGCATAGATATCTTACATGCAGCCACAATCTCCCAATTTTCTCAAAATTAAGGTGAAAACAAGGATCAAAATTTATCTCTAGGATGGGTTAGAACACTTACCTTAGAAAGTTTTGATTTTCAAATGTGGGGGATTTGATGCAAAGCCTTAAGCCAAGGTAAAACTTCTTCTTCTTCTTAATTCTTTCTCTTTCTCTTCTCCTTCAATTCCTTCTCCTCTTCTCAAGTTATGTTGGTTGTAAAGTTTCCCTCAATTGTGCCTTAAATTACTTAGATTTAGCTCATGCTAAAATAGTGAGGTGGCAAGCATGCATGAAGGTTTAGGTGTCATCTTTAGAATAAATGTAAGTGGCTCATCCTTGCTAATGACACATGTCCTCTATTTTATTTTATTTTATTTTATTTTTCTTAGTGTGAATCTTTCACAAATCATTTTCAATTAATGAGATTCACATTTTGGCCCCTCACAATATTTTCAATATATAAAAAAAATATTTAGTGCTAAAGAATTATTAAAAAATCCTCATATTTACAAATAAATCCTTATAAATTTTCAAAAAAATGAGGGATGTTACACTCTTCCCTCCTTAAAAGAAAATTTAGTCTTCTAAATTTATCATACCTCTTTCGGCAAAAAGATGAGGGTAAGCTTTCTTCATTTCTTCCTCTAGCTCCCAAGTCGTTTCATTTATAAGATGATGCTTCCAAATTGCTTTAACCAGAGTAATGATTCTATTTTTTAAGATCTTCTCATTTTTATCAATAATCTGAATGTGTTTTTCCTTGTAAAATAAGTCTTTCTCAATCACAATCGGCTCATACTCAATAACATGAGAGGGATCAGGTATATACTTTCTGATTTTTGACACATGAAATATATCATGGATATGACACATCGATGGTGGCAAGGCAATCTTGTATGCGATAGAGCCAATTCTTTCAAGGATCTCAAAAGGTCCAATGAAACTTGGGTTTAACTTTCTAATAAGACCCTAAAGTCTTATTGTCGCTCAGATACCAAATGATAAGACCCTAAAGTCTTATCGTAGGCTCTGATACTAAATGATAAGACCCTAAAGTCTTATCGTAAAAAAGAAGAAGGGAAAGGGGATGATCACTTCGAGGGGATCGGCCCTCCTTGATCACTTCGAGGGGATCGGCCCTCCTTGATCGCTTTGAGAGGATCGGCCTCCTAGGGTTTGTTAAAAGACATAATAGTATTTTTCATAGATTACTGAAAAGAAGCAGTTACATCCCTATTTATAGAGTTCCACACAGAGTCTATCAGGACTTGAACTCTAATAATAAATAAATATTAAATAAACCTCTACTTGACTCTAACTGAACCAAACCGACTCAATAAACAATTGGATTAAACAGACTCAATAAACATTATTCAAAAGCTCAGAAAAAGGGTCCTAACAGTTCCTCCCTCTTCAAATAAGCCTTGTCCTCAAGGCTGAGCAGCATCAATCTCGGGGTGCTTGTCTTTTCGCATTTCAGTCACAGGCTATCTGCAACGCATCACAACCCTTTGATCAAGTAAGTATGATCTCCACTTTTTGACAATGTAAGCAATAGGTCGATCTTTCAGTGTAGTAATTGTTGAATCTCGTATTTTGATGATGAAACTACTTGATATATGTTTATGATTTAATCTGCGTTTTGAGTGACGCAGGATGCTTCGATCAGGATGAGATAATTAAAGCAGGAAAATCATGTTGTGCATGAGGAACATGTCAGAAGATTGGACGTCGGGCCGGTGGATCGGTCGACATATCGATAGAAGGCTTCGGGCCGTGGACTCGGGCATCGGGCCGAGAAGAGCGGGTATTGTGCCAAGGATATCGGAGTTGCGGAGTCAACTGGCCGATTGGGCAAGAGGCTGCAGGAAAGGATGATGCGTCGAAGAATCGGACGAAGCGTCGAGGGACCAATGACATGCCGGACAACTTGGTTAATTGCTTAGGATTAATTGTCTCAATCAAAGTTTTTGTTTTCAGTGTGCAGGATTAACTACGATGGAAGAAAGACATGCAGCAGGAGTTGCGCCGGAGTCAAGACTATGATCACGTTGGGAGTTCGAGAGCTCGACGGAAGTTCGGACAATCGTCGGAGGTTCTACGGGAACAAATCCGAGAAGTCCAGAAGCTTGCCAAAGAAGCTCGTCGGAACTCGCCAAGTGGATCGTCGCAAGTCCAGGAGTTTGCCGGAAGTCCGCAGGAGCATCACCGAGGGTTCATCGGATGATCGACGGAAGTTCGTCGGAAACTCGCCGGAAGAAGCGATTGACGCACCGGAGCAAGCTGCAGAAATTGTCTTAGGATTTATCATAGTTAGCACTAATGATTAAGCTGAAAATGGGAGGTGATCCCATTAGCTTAATCTTGGGGCAATTGGGCCCCTGAAAAACCCAAATTGGGCCGAATGAATCAACCCATTCGGACCCTGGTTGCTGTGGGAGGTGCAACCGCCCAAGCCAGGAGGTAGCACCGCCTAGGCTAAGTCTCCCAGGGAGATTGGGCGATGCAACTGCCCCAGCCAGGAGGTGCAACCGCCTGGGCTCCGTCTCCGAGCGAGACTGGGCGGTGCAACCTCTCCTGACAAGAGGTGGCACCACCTGAGCTCAAGTTTCGAGCTCTGCCAGGTGGTGCAACCGCCCCAGTCAGGAGGTGCAACCGCCTGAGCTCGGTCTTCGAGCTTTGGCAGAGAGGTGCAACCGCCCCTGAAAGAGGTGGCACCGCCCAGAGGCTCAGTCTTCGAGCTCTGCCAAGCGGTGCAACCGCTCCAGTCAGGAGGTGCAACCGCCTGATCCCGAAATTCCGGGAATTGACAGTTTTGAGCTTCAAATTTGAACTGGGTTGGGGCCTATAAATACCCCACCCATTCAGCACAGAAAGGACACAGACTTACACTCGAAATCTTGATCTTTTTCTATGATTCTTAGAGCTCAAAATTGTTGTAAAGGCCAAAAGTTCTTCTCCCTCTTTTCTTCCAAGTTCTGAGTTGTAAAGAGAGGAGAGAAAATTTCTGTAAGGGTTGTCTCCTAATGTAACATCCCCCATTTTTAAAAATTTAGTAAAAGGTTTGTTTGTAAAAATAAGGATTATTTAATAATTATTTTATATTAAATGATATTATATTAAAGGTTTATGGCTAGGGACCTAAGAGTAAATATTAGAAGTTTGATATAATTTATGAAAGATTCAGATTTAAGTTAGAAAAAAAAAATAATATATATATATAGTGGACATGTGTCACTAACTAACATAAGGTTGTGCCACTTATCTTTACTCTAAAGATGACACCTAGCCCCTTTCATGCATGCATGACACCTTGCAACTTTTGTATTAGCCAAAACCTAAATAATTAGATGAAAGGTTAAAGAAAACAAACCTGAAGAGTTGCAGCCAACGTGAGTTTGAGAGAAGAAGAAGAAGAAGAAGAAGAAGAAGAAGAAGAAGAGCTTGAGGTTTTTCATCAATTTTCTCACATTTGGGATTCAAATAATTTGAAGGCAAGTGTTCTAACCCAATCCCACAGTAACCTTAATCTCTGTTTTCATTTTTATTCTGTAAAATTTGAAAGATTTCAACTGGGAACCAGACCTTCTTTCGTTTTGATATAAAGTTATGAATCTGTAATTTTTTGGTAATCTGACCTCTATGCAATGTTTCGGTCATAACATTTTGTAATAAACTCTGATTTAGACAAACCTATTCCATTTGAAAGTAGACAAGAAAATCTTTATTTTGATATAAAGATCGAATGATTTGGAGTTTAAATGCCTACTAAGACTTCTGTTTAAATTAACCCTACAGATTCTGCAAAACAGGGACCGAAATTTCTGACCTCTTGTTGCTTAACTACTTATAACTTTCTGTTGTGAACTCAGATTCATACAGAGTATGTTTTATTTGAAGCTAGACTCAAAATTCTTTCTGTATATACCTGATTTGAAATTTTTGGAGTACAATTGCTAACTGAAACATCTGCTTTCATCGACCCTATGGATTCAGTAAAACAGAGCTAATATTTTCAGACCTTTCGCTGCGAAATTATCTGTAACTCCCAGTTGTAAATTCCAAATCTTGTAAAACTTGATTTGCATAAAACTAGATTGACAAAGCTTTCTAATGACACCTATTTTGTATAAATTGGAGCATAATTGGTTATCCAAATAGTTCATACAATGTTCCTATCAAATTCTGCCAGAATCGAGCTTTGGTCGGTTTCGGCTTTCCTTGTTACTTTCCTTTGGAAATCGATTTTGGCAAAAACTCTTACTTCAGTTAAGCTTTACATTATTATCTTAAATTCCTGTACACTTTAGTCCTTTATTTATTTGTATATCTGCAGCTATCATCTAAAGTTCATGTTTGCATCGTAATTCGGCACATGCATCCCATTGTTCCGCATTTGCTTTTGAAATGTGCCTCTTCCAGTTTCATTTCATTGGCCATTGTATTCACCTAACTTTCTTATTTCAATTGAGCTATATGTGATTTCTTGAAATCCTTGTATGCTCTTGCTTTTGCTTCCTTTCAAATCTGAATATACTTGTGAAAGATTATTGCTTACTTCGGATTGACTCGTAAAGGCACATGTACGCTTTGTTGTTCCGCGTGTGCTTCTGATATATGCTGCTTATTGTTAAAACTGCCCTCTTGTACTCTGGTGTGTGGGATTGTCTGGACCCTTGCCAGAAATGGTAAAGGATATGCGCTTGTTGCCCGCTATGTGGGATCCCGCTATGTGGGATATGCGCTTGTTGCCCGCTATGTGGGTATGTGCTTAGAGCCTGCGATGCTCTGCCGGCCCCCTTTGACTTCACCTAGACGTGGGTGGATGGAGCTCCCAGACGTGGGAGATTTTTGTCAGGTGGTCATTCAGAAATGGATGAATCACATTCTGACTGAGATCCCACTACACCTTCTGTATGTTTGATATGATATCCAGAGCTTTGGTTATGTGTTTCGGTACATGCTTTGGATAAGATTGATATGTTTGCATCGTCATGTGACATTTAAGCTTCTATTCATATTTTGTTCTTTGATATATTTATGAAATGTTATAAGTCTTTGTTATACCTTGAAAACTACCATATGTCATCGATATGCTCCTTATGCCAATGATATGCTCCAATTACCTTTCCTCGATTGTATGAATAAAACGTGCTTCGAACGATATGATATTGAAATTCTGCATTCAAACAAAACATGCTACTGTTTCATCCTGTATCTCTGCTTTGTATTTTGATACCTCATTTGTTTGAAAACTGTCCTCTTTGCTATGGATATGTTAGTCATTTGCTGAGCTTTATATGCTCACCCCTTTGCTATATAAATTTTTCAGGATAGCTTATCGCTCACTAAAATGTGTAAATTGGGTTGAGGTAATGGAAGACTAGAAGATTTTGGGGCAAATATTTTGTACTTGATAGGTTGATGTTGTATAAGTTCTTTTTGGGTGTAATGAAATATCAATGACAAATCTAGATTGATGTATCTTGTAAATATTTTATAAGTACCTCTTACGTCAGGATTTTGGAAATGTTAAGTCTAAACTGTGTACTGATATAAACATGTAGTATATGTTGGTTTTGTGATTGTATTAATTGCCACGCTTATGGATTTATGATATAGTTATGGTTTAGTTAAGTTGCTTTTGGATTTTAAGAATCATCTAGTGACATGATGTATGATTATAAACTGCACAGGTTTTGTGAATTGTGGATTGTAGAGGTGAATGACTTGAATGTTTTTCTTAGCGACCTCAAATGTGTGATTGGATCCTGGATTGTTTGTTGAATTAAATATTATTAATCTTGAATTAGGTTCACACCTCCTAAATGAGAATTATATTCGGGGGGGGGGGCGTGACACCTAAGCCCGTCAAAAGGAGTGAAACTGTAAAAGGGTGGTTAGCCTTCGCCTATTGAAGGAAGGCCTCTAGTTGACGTCAATGACCTCGTCGGTGGAGGAAGCCAAAAGTGGAGTAGGTCAAGATTGACCGAACCACTCTAAATCTCGGTTTGCATTTACTTTGAGCATATTATCTTTACTGCAAACCTCCTCAAAAGCTTACTGATTTCTGCGCATATACGATTGGGTTTCAAGCTTTGCACTTTCCGAATCGGCGTTTAGACATAAATCAGTTTTATCGTACGATCATCATATTTTAGTTTGCGCTTACGTTTTTATTTCTATCATAACTGCAAACTACCTTTATACTCTTGCTTAAACTGCGTCTTGCCTAATCAAGTGATTTACGAATCAGCATTTAGACATAAATCAGTTTCTTCGTACGAATGTCGGATTTCAGTTTGCGCCTATATTCTGGTTTTCATCATAGCTGCAAACTACCTGCATAGATTGACTTTAATCTTGCTTAGAATCGACTTTCACACAGAAATTGTTTTTATCGATCGAACGCAGCTTTCGGTTTTAATCGCAGAAAGTTTTCCGCTGCACTAATTCACCCCCCCCCCCCTCTTAGTGCTCTCGATCCTAACAGTAATCGTTGTAAGAAATTCCTGGCCTTTGCTATCATAAGTTAAAATCCATCCATCAGCTTCGAATATATCACAGCCTTCAATGTGGTAGGCTAATTGGGCTATAACTTTCCTATCCATAAAATTATTAGTGCTATTTGTATCAATCAAAATAGAGACAGGTTGATGCTTCAAAGTTCCTCCGATTTTCATAGTTTGTGGGTTAGTGTAGCCAGCCAATGCATGCACTGTATGTGTGATGGCTTCAATATCTTCATCAGTTTTCATACCTTTATGATCGGAGTCCAACTCTTTTACTTCCGGTTCCTCTCTAATTGGCTCAATCATCAGAAGTTGCCCTTGTTTACATCGGTGCTCCATACTCCACTTTTCATCATAGTACAAACCCTTTGCTAATCTTTCCTTAAGTTCTTCTTGGGTTAGTATTCGGGTGTCAAGGCTTTGGTTGGGAATAGATAGGGCTGGTGGCTTACTGATCATCTGGTTATTGTCACTTCTATTTCCATGATTTTCCTTGTTGATTTTTTTCTCATGTAGATGTGTGAATGAGATCGCAGCTATCATATTGCGAGGTTGACGAGCCTTAACTTCACACCGGATCTCTGGAATAAGACCTTCAATAAATGTATCCAGAAGTTGTCGTTCCGACCAATCTCTAGCTTGATTTGATAATCTTTCAAATCTACTCTGATATTCCAACACTGTAGAAGTCTGACAAATTTTTGAGAGCTGTCCATCCACCTTTATGTATGAGTAGATTGTGTAACAATCTTGGGGCCCTTTTCTAGTATTTCCAGATCTGTGCAATGTAGAACTTGAGCTCCCACCTTGTTGAAATTTGCTAAGGCTCCCTAGTAAGTCCTTTTTGAAATCATTAAGTACTTCTTGTAACCGGTTCTCAATTCTAATTTCCAATGCTTCCATTTGTGCTTTCACTGAGTTATCGGTGGCCATTTTGTAAGACTACAAATATGTAATCTCAACTCCTATTTTTGGTGTTGGTCAAGGGCATCAATCACTGCCTTATTCGGTGTTGCTATTGTGACGCAGTCGGTGGCAACACTATGTGAATGAAGGGTTGCTGCGAGGATGCAGGGATGTAGCTGCGGTCGCCGCGTGGGAAGTAGCGATGCTTGTTGCGGTCACTGCGTAGAGGGATCGCTGTTGCTGATGGCTTGGAGGCAGCGATGGTGGTGCGGCTAGGGTAGTACCGCTAAGGGCTCACCACTGCGATGGCTGCGACGGCGTGGATGGAAGGCAGCGTTGCTCTGTTTCTGTCACACTGTGGAAGGAGGTGTTGGTGAGAGGCAAAGATGCTTGTTGCAGTTGCTGCGTGGAGGGATCACTGCTGCTGAGGGCTAGGAGGCAGCGATGGTGATGTGGTTGGGGGCAGTGCCGGCAAGGACTCACCGCTGCGGTGGCTACGATGGAGGAAGAGTTGCCGCCCTGTGTTTTTGTCACTGTGTGAGATGAGAGACCTGAGGCTGAAAGGCGACGGTTGTGATTGCTCTAACCCAAGGAAGCAATCGCCGAGCAGCCGGGTTGAGGCTGCAGTGATGCCAATCAACAACTGCAGCAGCGGAGGCAGAACAAGAGGGAGGTGGCGTCAAAGTGGCCGGGGTTGAGGCTGTAGTGGTGGCAACTAGCGGCTGCGACAAAGATACAGAGCAACGGGGCTGCAGCAACGGTGCAGATCGAGGGGGTTGAGGTGAAGGCTGCAGTGGCTGGCAGCAGCAGTCGTGGCAGGCTGGGCGGCGAGCGGCGTCATCGTTGGCTGGGCAGCAGTGGCGATGGTGGTGGCAACCGACATTCGCAACAGCAAGAGGATTGCCCTGTTTCTCGGTCACAAGGGGGTAGAGCAAGGGGGAGTGGTAGTGGTCGTTCTCACCCGAGCCATGGGGAGCAGTAGCTGGGAGGCGAGCAGCGGTCACCGCACGGTGGCTGGTAGTGGTGGTGGGTCGGTTGGAAGGCGACGGCGCTCGAGGCGTGTGTTGCGATCGACGAGGGGCTGTGGCAACAGAGGAAGCTCTATTTCTGCAACCGCTGCAAGGAGGGGCTGTAGCAACCGACGGCTATGGCTGCGGTGCCGGCGGTCCTTCTCGCTCGAGCGAGATGGGGATGCAAGGAGAAGAGGTTGCTTGCCGGGTGATCGAGCGGCGACGATGCGGCTGGGAAAAGTGGTGGTGACGCGGCTGGGAACAAGGGCAATCTGTGAGTTGCCCTGTTTCGGTCGCCGCGAGGAGGGCGACAATCGGTGGCTGCGGCTGCGACCCAAAGGGAGGCGGGCGGCAGTGGAGAGGCAACGATGGTGGCGCGGCTGGGAGCAACGTCACCAACGATCGCCGAGGAGAAGAGGTCGAGTGGCTGCACTGTGACGTAAGGGGAGGCGGACGGTAGCAGTAGGGCTGGGATGGACGCTGGTAGCGTCGTCTCTTGGCCGGGGAACAACGGCGGCGGTGGTCGTTGGCCGGGAAGTGGGGCGATGGTGGGCGCTGGCCGGAGAGCAGCAACGGCGGGTGGGCTGGCCAGAAGTAGGGGACGTAGGGGTGGCTGTGGCTTCTTTTTCCTCTAGTGTTTTTTTTTTTTTTTTTTTTTTTTTGAATGAGATGGGGTAGCGAGGAGGTCAAGCGGTGGTCGAAGGTCACTGGCTAGGGAAACAGCGACAACGGTGAAGAAAGAGTTGCCTTGTAGTGGTGGTGGGGAAGAAGGGAAACAAGGCTGCGGCGGGCTGCGCCAAGGATCGTTGCTCTGATACCAAATGATAAGACCCTAAAGTCTTATCGTCGCTCTGATACCAAATAATAAGACCCAACTCTTTCTTCACCGTTGTCGCTCTGATACCAAATGATCAGACCCTAAAGTCTTATCGTAAAAATGAAGAAGAGAAAGGGGATGATCACTTCGAGGGGATCAGCCTCCTTGATTGCTTCGAGGGGATCAGCCCTCCTTGATCGCAAATGATAAGACCCTAAAGTCTTATCGTAGGCTCTGATACCAAATGATAAGACCCTAAAGTCGTATCGTGAAAAAGAAGAAGAGAAAGGGGAGAAATGAGGATGATAATGATCGCTTCGAGGGGATCGGCCTCCTTGATCACTTCGTGAGGATCGGCCCTCCTTGATCACTTCGAGGGGATCGGCCTCCTAGGGTTTGTCCAAAGACAGAATAGTATTTTTCATAGATTACTGAAAAGAAGCAGTTACATCCCTATTTATAGAGTTCCACCCAGAGTCCATCAGGACTTGAACTCTAATAATAAATAAATATTAAATAAACCTCTACTTGACTCTAACTGAACCAAACTGACTCAATAAACAACTAGACTAAACAGACTCAATAAATATTATTCAAAAGCTCAAAAAAAGGGTCCTAACAGTTCCTCCCTCTTCAAATCAGCCTTGTCCTCAAGGCTGAGCAGCATCAATCTCGGGGAGCTTCTCTTTCAGCACTAGCCATAGACTATCTGCAATGCATCACAACCCATTGATCAAGTAAGTATGGTCTCCACTTTTTGATAGTGTAAGCAACGGGTCGGCCTTTCAGTGTAGTAATTTTATCTTTGAACCTTTGCTATCACAAGTGAAAATCCGTCCATCAATGATCTTTACTTCGAATATGTCATAGTCGTCAATGTGGTGGGCCATTGGTCAACAATCTCACTGTCCATAAAATTGTTAGCGCTACCAGTATCAATCAAAACTATAACAGGCTGATGTTCCAGAGTTTCACCAACTTCCATAGTTTACGGGTTAGAGTAGTCGGCTAATGCATGCATTGTATGTATGGTAGGTCCAATATCTTCATTAGAATTTATACCTTCATGATCGGAGTCCACATTCTTAGCTTTCGGTTCCTCTCCAATTAGTTCAATCATCAGAAGTTGCCCTTGTTTACATCGGTGCTCCATACTCCATTTTTCATCATAATATAAACCCCTTGTTGATCTTTCCTTGCTAATTTTTTTCTTATGTAGATTTGCAAATTAGATCGCACCTATCATAGTACGGGGTTGACGAGCCTTAACTTCACACCGGATCTCTCGAATAAACCCTTCAATAAATGTATCCAGAAGTTGTCGGTCCGACCAATCTCTAGCTTGATTTGACAATCTTTCAAACCTACTCTAATATTCTAACACTGTAGAAGTTTGATAAATTTTGGCGAGCTGGCAATCAACATTCTCATATTTGGATGGGCCAAAGCGAACAAGAAGCCCTCTTTTGAATTGCTCTCACGAAGGAACTCCGTGGAAAGTTTCATACCAATCGTACCACTGGAGTGCATCTCTCTCGAGTTGGATTGAGGCCACTTCTACCTTGGATTCTTCTAGGGTTCTGTGAAAACGGAAAAAAAATTTCTGCCTTAGAGATCTAATTGGTCGGATCTCCATCTTTCCATCTCGGAGATTCCATCTTCATGTGTGAGTAATTTGTGTCATAATCTTGGGGCCCTTTTCCTGTATTTTTAGACCTGTGCAACGTAGAACTTGAGCCCCCATTTTGTTGAAATTTGCTGAGGCTCTCCAGTAGGCTCTTTTTGAAATCATTAAGTGTTTCTTGCAGTCGGTTCTCAATTCTGTTTCCAATGCTTCCATTTGTGCTTTCATTGAGTTATCGGTGGCCATTTTGTAAGACTGCAAATATGTAATCTAAACTCCTATTTTTGATGTCAAGACTAAGGCATAAATGTTAGAGCCCTTGCAGATTCTAAACTTGGGGTTGATCTCTTTAGGGGATCGGCCTCCTTGGAACTCTATAGGGGTTCCTCCCTCCAAGTTGCTGCTCAAAGGCTGTAGAAAAGATTCATCTATTGCTTATGAAAAGAGGTGGAATACATGACTATTTATAGGGCTTCTAAACCCTAACTCCTAATAGGACTCTTACTTAAGACTCCTACTTCTAAACAACTCCTAATAGGACTCCTACTCAAGACTCCTACTTCTAACCAACTCCTAATAGGACTCCTACTTAAGACACCTATTCCTTTACAACTCCTAATTCTTCTATAAGAAAAAACCTCCTACATGAATGCCCTTCTCAATTAGGTCTCTCCTAGCTAGAATCCTAACAGAATGTCTCTCTCAATTAGGACTCTCCTAGCTAGAGTCCTAACAGTTTTACATGAATGTCCCTCTCAATTAGGACTCTCCAAGCTAGAGTCCTAACAGACCCGCCCTCTTCAAATCAGCCTTGTCCTCGAGGCTGATGATTCGTGAATTCTAGGAATTTGATCTTCAAGTCGTCATAGTTCTCCCAAGTGGCATCTTCTATTGGTAGGTTCACCCACTGTATTATTACTTCATTAGTGGGTCGTCATCGTCGAGTCACGATCCGTCGATCAATAATGGCACTTGGCTGGGTCTAGAGTTCTCTTTGGGTAGTCATATTTGTTGGGTGGCTTTGGGTTGTCTCCAAGCACCTATTTAAAACTTCCGTCTGGCTATTGGTTTGTGGGTGATATGTCGTACTCCTTTTCAATTTAGTACTCTGCATATGGAATAACTTTATCCAAAATCTGCTCTTGAAGATGCAAGTAGAATTTGTCACAAGCACAATGCGTCCCTTATAGCATAATTCTTTTGAGTCCCGATTGTAATGAGCCACGGAGCTTAGTGCTTCCTTTAATTTTATTTTTTTTTATCTTACTGGTCTCTAAATCTTCCTGCCATTCCATCTTAACATCCAAAAGGAAGTCGTTGGTTGGAAGTAAAACGACCGAAAATTCAGCTTGCTTAGGTAGCTGCGAAAGCGCATCTGCAAAAACATTCTCTTTCCACCTTTTGTAAGTTATTTCATAATAAAATCCAAGAAGTTTTGTTACCTATTTTTGTTGCTCAGGGGATAATATCTTTCGCTCCAAAAAGTACTTGAGGCTTTTATGATCGGTTTTAATTTGAAATCGTCGACCAATCAAGTAGGGTCTCTACCTCGTTGCTCCGCGCACAATTACGAGCATCTCCTTATCATATGTTGATTTATTTTGATGGGAGGGAGACAATGCCTTGCTAGTGTATACGAGTGGTCGACCATCTTGCATGAGAATGACTCCAATTCTGACTCCAGATGCGTCAGCCTCAATAACGAAGGGTTGGTTGAAATCTGGTAGTGTTAGCGTCGGCGTTGTCATTATGGCTACCTTAAGTTTGTCGAAGGCAGTGGAGGCTCTATCCGACCATTGGAAGATATCTTTTTCCAGTAAGGAAGTAAGTGGTGCACTGATCTTTCCATAGTTTTTTATGAACTTACGGTAGTAGCCTATTAAACCCAAAAAGCCATGTAGCAATTTTATGTTCCTCGGGGTAGGCCAGTTTTGCATTGCTTCAATTTTGAAGGGGTCCACCGTCACACCTTCCTCTGATATGATATGCCCAAGATATTTCACCTTTTGTTGAAGAAAGTAAAAATTCGTAGTGGCCGTTGTGTGTTCGAAAGGCGGTTTTCGGTATGACTTTTTCATACACTCATATTTGATAATACCCGGATCGAAGGTCCGGCTTTGCGAAGATTTGTGCTCCCTTTCATCTAGCAATTCATCTGCTATTGGAATAAGGTATTTGTTCTTGATGGTTATGCCATTGAGAGCTCGATAATCAATGCATATTCGCCATGTTCCATCCTTCTTGCGTACAAGTAGCACCGGTGAAGAGTAGAGGTTGCAACATGGCCGAATAACTCCTATTTCGAGCATCTCTTTTACAATCCTTTGTATTTTATCCTTCTGGAGATGTAGATACAGAAATGGCCGAGTATTTGCAGGAGGTTTGCCTGAAAGAATCGTTATATAATGATCATGCCAACTGGTAAGAGATAGGTTGTGCGGTTCGTCAAATATATCTGAAAATTCAGCAAGCAAAGGAAGTAGGTTTGGATCTTCAAATTCTATTGGCTCTCCCTTAGTTTGTTGCTCAAGTTATACTAAAAGGCCGCTGCATGCTTTATGCAAAACCTTCTTCATTTGTTGTGTGCAAATCGTCATTATGTCGCCCTCACATTTCCCGTTCAGTATAACCTATTTCTCCTTACTGTAAAATTTCATAATTAGTTGCATAAAATTCCAAGAAATATCACCTAATGTCGTCAACCATTTAATTATGAGCATGGCCTCATGATCATCAAGAGGGAGAAGGAAGAAATATGCAATTATCTCTTGGTCCTGCAGCAATAGTTTCTCCTGCGGGCGCCTACGATCACAATTCAAAATCCGTCCGTCGTCGACCTTAACGTCAAACCTGCTGCAATTCTCAATAGGTAAGGCCATCTGGATAGTAACCTTACTATTTAGAAAGTTATTAGAACTGCCCATGTCGATGAGAACAGTGATTGGTTGTTGTTTGAGAAGGCCTCCAACTTTCATCGTTTGCGGGTTTGTGTAGCCGGCTAGTGCATGTACCGTAACTTTAGTCGGTTGTGGCTCTTCTTCTGCATCATCTTCTTCATGTTCAAGGCTCTCTTTTGGATGTTCAATGACCTCTTCTTCTATTGGTTCAATCATAAGAAGTCTCCCTTTGCTACAGTGATGCTCACGGCTCCACGGCTCGTCACAATGCCAACATAACCCCTTCGCATATTGCTCCCGAAGCTCTTCTCTTGTTAAGACTTGGTCGATAGTAGGGGAGGCTAAGGACTTCAATATTACTGGTTGAGAAGCGACCCTAGTCCTCCGAGCTTCATGGTTCAATTGCTCCTCTTGATGTCGTGCGAAAGAGATGGCTGCCATCAGCGTATACGGTTGTCGCGCTTTAACTTCTCCTCGGATCTCCGGCTTCAAGCCTTCAATGATGGTCCTCAATAGCTATTTTTGAGACCAATCACGAGTTTGATTAGATAACCTTTCAAACCTATTTTGGTACTCCTGAATGATGGAGGTTTGTCGGATCTTTGCTAGTTGTCCGTCAATATTCTCATAATCGATTGGTCTGAAGCGGATTAGCAGTCTTTCTTTGAATTACCACCATGAAAGAACTCCATAAGTACTTTCAAACCAGTCAAACCACTATATAGCATTCCCTTCAAGATGTATAGCTGCAATTTTTGCCATAGATGCATCCGCGGTTTTGTGGCACTGAAAATATCGCTCTACGCGCGAGATCCAACCAATCGGGTCTCCTTCTTACCATCTAGGGAAGTCCACTCTCATGCATGGATAGTTGGGGTCAGTCATAGAGCTTCCCCTCTCTTGGAAGTCATATCTTTGGGTTTGGTGCGATTGGGCATAGCTCTCTCCTTGATGTGATTTCTTCATGCTTAGTGGTCGGCCCAATCTGAGTTCGGTAAAGAGCGTCCAAATCTTACCCTCCATTCGCGCCTCGAAGGCTTCGAATTTAGCATTAATTACCTCCTCAGATGCCATAGTATATGCCGCCAAATCTGTGATGTTAAGATCTCTCTTTTGTTGTCGGGTTAAAGGCATGTATTGGTTGAGAGAGGTGATGGTCGAAAGGGTTGGTAGATCGGTGGATGTAGGCTACGGTTTAGGCTTGTTTTGTGGCTGTTGGGAAATCATGGGGGCGACATCACATACGCAGTGGAAGAACAAGAAAACAAAATCCCCGATTCCCAAAAAGATGTTTGTCGTCGTGCGAAGATTGGTGCGCAAAAATCCGCGAAACATGAAACTGCGTATAGAGTAGATTGTGTTACCTAGGGAGATCGTATATCCCTGTTTCCTTGCAGATCCTTAGGAGAGGGTAAAGGAGGTCAAGCGTCCTCCTCTCTAGCGGTGATCCATACAGCAGGGTTGCGACAACGCTCCTCAAAAACTCCAGGCCTGATCTGAGGTGGAGAGAAAGAGGAGAATAGGAAAGGGAAGCAAAGGCTCTAGCCTATGAGGCTCTGAATCCCTCCTATTTATAGAGGTCCCCTATCAAACCCTAATGGGTCCTCCCCTAGTGGGTATTGGATCTGCATCCAATAAGACAAGGGCTCCGTCGGATATCTCATATCCGAACCTCTACTCATCGCAATGCCTACCATATGTGTGTGACCCTCTAAGCCCAATATCGAGCTGGCCGTGAGTCATACCTATCAGAACTCCTTCTAACTCAGTGAATTATTATCTCTATAATAATTCACTTGACTCATCGATTACGGAAGTACTAGGCCACTACGCCGTAGTCCCCAGACGATACAGGGGAATCCAATCCATTGGACCTGTCTGTCCTCAGTTACCGTGTACCTATAGTCCCTCATCCATCTAATATCCCAGAGACCGTATATTGAGCATGGTGCTGTCAAACCCATACGGTTTCTACTCGAGTCTCACTCTAATCGGATTCTCCCGGAGAACTCTTTCTCTCTCAACCTGAATGACCCTGGCCAGGGATTTGTCTGAGCAAGAACACATGGGATATTCCTCTCATGACGCCGAGAGTGGATGATCCTCTATCGACACTCAATAGCCCTCGTAAGGTCGACTACCACTCCCAATGACTAGCTGTACTAGATCTGGGACAGCCAAACCTATAAGTCTGGTATCAAAGAGTGGAGCACTCATATAGGACATCCTTGGTGTCTCAAGTCTAAGGACCAGATACACCACTAGGACTACGAAATCGCTGTCTGACAATAAGGCATCATCAACCATCCAGCATTCCGTAAACGAATCAATTAGTGAACTCATTCTCCAATGAGCACCTGTACTGTATCCCTAGTGTCCCTACACGAGCAGCTATGAGACCAGCTGCATCCATCATATGGACGGGTATACAGCATACCAGTCTATCCGGTTATCACGATGTCCCTCTCGAGTAACCTATGACCGGGATTATTTAGGATATGTGTTTAAAGGTGAATCGATCTCATTATCGTGATCTCATCACGATCCGATTCCCATTGCACAAATCCAAGGACATCACAATATATGTATGCATTTATGCAATAGTTATAAAGTGATATACGCCAAAATATAATAAGCAAAAAGATTCTGTATCAAGTCACACGTGCCATCACTCACGTGATTGGCTTGCTGGGCACCTATAACTAGCAATCTCCCACTTGACCTAAAGCCAATCACCTATGTGTCTGATCCCCATCAGACCCCTGTGATGCTCAAAGACAAAATGAGACAACGACTTTGTCAGTGGATCTGCAATGTTATCTTCGGATGGAACTCTTTCCACTGTTACATATCCTCGGGTTACGATCTCTCTGATAAGTTGGAACCTCCTCAGAACACTTCTGATGAGACCCGGGTTCCCTTATTTGAGTAATCGCCCCGTTATTATCGCAATATAAGGAGATCGGCTCCTCGCTACCCGGCACGACTCCCAAATCTGTGATGAACTTCTTCACCTAGACTCCCTCCTTTGCTACATCTAATGCAGCAATGTACTACGCCTCTGTGGTCGAGTCAGCAGTGGTATCTTGCTTGGAACTCTTCCAGCACACTGCTCCTCCATTCAAGGTGTACACATACCCTGAATTCGACTTGCTATCATCGACATCAGACTGAAAACTTGAGTCAGTGTAGCCTTCAACCTTAAGGCTATTACCTCCATATACTAGCAAAAGATCCTTAGTCCTTCTCAAGTACATAAGGATACACTTTACTGCTTTCCAGTGCTCCAAGCCTGGATGCTCCTGATACCTGCTCGTGACACTCAGAGCATGCGCTATATCAGGCCTAGTACATAGCATGGCATATATGATAGACCATATTGCTGAGGCATAAGGTATCATATCCATGTTCGCCCTTTCTTAGAATTTTCAATGCCAAACATTTTGACAATGGTTTCTATGTACCTGGACTGGGACAAGCTGGTAGAACCCTTGCAGATTCTAAACTTGGGGTTGATCTCTTTAGGGGATCGGCCTCCTTGGAACTCTATAGGGGTTCCTCCCTCCAAGTTACTACTCAAAGGCTGCAGAAAAGATTCATCTATTGTTTTTGAAAAGAGAAGGAATACATGGCTATTTATAGGGCTTTTAAACCTTAACTCCTAATAGGACTCCTACTTAAGACTCTTACTTCTAACCAACTCCTAATAGGACTCCTAGTCAAGACTCCTATTCCCTTACAACTCCTAATTCTTCTATAAGAAAACACCTCCTACATGAATGCCCCTCTCAATTAGGACTCTCCTAGCTAGAGTCCTAACAGAATGTCCCTCTCAATTAGGACTCTCCTAGCTAGAGTCCTAACAGTTTTACATGAATGTCCCTCTCAATTAGGACTCTCCAAGCTAGAGTCCTAACAGACCCGCCCTCTTCAAATCAGCCTTGTCCTCGAGGCTGATGATTCATGAATTCTGGGAATTTGATCTTCAAGTCGTCATAGTTCTCCCAAGTGGCATCTTCTTTTAGTAGGTTCGCCCACTGTATTAGCACTTCATTAGTGGGTCGTCGTCGTCGAGTCACGATCCGTCAATCAATAATGGCACTTGGCTGGGTCTGGAGTTCTCTTTGGGTAGTCATATTTGGTGGGTGGCTTTGGGCTGTCTCCAAGCACTTGTTTAAAACTTCCGGTTGGCTGTTGGTTTGTGGGTGATATGTCGTACTGCTTTTCAATTTAGTACCCTGCATATAGAATAACTTTGTCCAAAATCTGCTATTGAAGATGCAAGTAGAATTTGTCACAAGCACAATGCGTCCCTTATAGTGTAATTCTTTTGAGTCCCAATTGTAATGAGCCATGGGGCTTGGTGCTTCCTCCAATTTTTTTATAATCTTACTAGTATCTGAATCTTCCTGCCATTCCATCTTAATATCCTCAAGGAAGTCACTGGTCGGAAGTGAAACGGTCGAAACTTCAACTTGCTCGGGTAGCTGCGAAAGCGCATATGCAAGAACATTCTCTTTCCCCTTTTTGTAAGTTATTTCAAAATCAAATCCAAGAAGTTTTGTTACCCATTTTTGCTGCTCGGGGGAAGATATCTTTTGCTCCAAGAGATATTTTAGGCTTTTATGGTCGGTCTTGATTTGAAAGTATCGCCTGATCAAGTACAATCTCCACCTCGTTGCTGCGCGCATAATGGCGAGCATCTCCTTATCATATGTTGACATATTTTGATCGGAGGGAGATAATGCCTTGCTAGTGTATGCGAGTGGTCGACCATCTTGCATGAGAATGGCTCCAATTCTGACTCCAGATGTGTCGGCCTCAATAATGAAGGGTCGGTTGAAATCTGGTAGTGTTAGCACCGGCGTCGTCGTCATGGCTGCCTTAAGTTTGTCGAAGGCAGCGGAGGCTCTGTCCAACCATTGGAAGACATCTTTTTCTAGTAAGGAAGTAAGTGGTGTACTGATCTTTCCATAGTTTTTCACGAACTTGTGGTAGTAGCCTATTAAACCTAGAAAGCCATGTAGCAATTTTATGTTTCTCGAGGTCGGCCAGTTTTGCATTGCTCCAATTTTGAAGGGGTCCACTGCCACACCTTCCTCTGATATGATATGCCTAAGATATTCCACCTTTTGTTGAAGAAAGCAAAAATTCGTGGTTGTTGTGTGTTCAAAAGGTGGTTTTCCGTATGTCTTCTTCGCATGCTCGTATTTGATGATACCCGGATCAAAGGTCCAGCTTTGTAAAGATTTGTGCTCCCTTTCATCTAGCAATTCATCTACTATTGGAATAAAGTATTTGTCCTTGATGATTATGCAATTGAGAGCTCGGTAATCAACACATATTCGCCTTATTCCGTCCTTCTTGCGTACAAGTAGCACCGGCGAAGAGTAGAGGTTGCAACTTGGCCGAATAACTCCTGTTTCGAGCATCTCTTTTATAATCCTTTCTATTTCATTCTTCTGGAGATGTGGATACTGATATGGCTGAGCATTTGCTGAAGATTTGCCTGGAAGAATCATTATACAATGATCATGCCGACAGGTAAGAGGTAGGTTGCGCGGTTCGTCAAATATATTTGAAAATTCTGCAAGCAAAGGAAGTAGATTTAGATCTTCAAATTTTGTTGGCTCTCCCTTAGTTTGCTGCTCAAGTTGTACCAAAAAGCCGCTGCATGCTTTATGCAAAACATTCTCCATTTGTTGTGTGCAAATCGTTGTTATGTCGCCCCCACGTTTCCCGTGCAATGTCACCTGTTTCTCCTTACTATAAAATTTCATAATTAGTTTCATAAAATTCCAAAAAATATCACCTAATGTCGTCAACCATTTAATTCTGAGCATGGCCTCATGATTGTTAAGAGGGAGAAAGAAGAAATCTGTAATTATCTCTTGGTCCTGCAGCAATAGTTTCTCCTACAAGCGCCTATGATCATAATTCAAAATCCGTCCGTCGGTGACCTTAACATCAAACCTGCAGCGATTCTCGATAGGTAATGATATCCGAATAGCAAGCTTACTATTTAGGAAGTTAGTAGTACTGCCCGTGTCGATGAGAACAGTGATTGGTTGTTGTTTGAGAAGGCCTCCAATTTTCATCGTTTGCGGGTTTGAGTAGCTAGCTAGTGTATGTACCGTAACTTCGATCGGTTGTGGCTCTTCTTCTGCATCTTCTTCTTCATGTTCAAGGCTCTCTTTTGGATGTTCAATGACCTCTTCTTCTATCGGTTCAATCATAAGAAGTCCCCGTTTACTACAGCGATGCTCACGGCTCCATGGCTCGTCACAATACCAACATAACCCCTTCGCATATCGCTCCTGAAGCTCTTCTCTTGTTAACCTCTTTAGTGTAGGGACTTGGTCGATAGTAGGGGGGGCTAAGGGCTTCAATATTACTGGTTGAGGAGCGACCCTAGTCCTCCGAGCTTCATGGTTCAATTGCTCCTCTTGATATCGTGCGAAAGAGATGGCTGCCATAAGTGTATACGGTTGTCGCGCTTTAACTTCTCCTTGGATCTCCGGCTTCAAGCCCTCAATGAAGGTCCTCAATAGCTGTTTTTGAGACCAATCACGAGTTTGATTAGATAACCTTTCAAACCTAGTTTGGTACTCCTGAATGGTGGAGGTTTGTCGGATCTTTGCTAGTTGTTCGTCAATATTCTCGTAATCGGTTGGTCTGAAGCGAATCAGTAGTCCTTCTTTGAATTGTCACCATGAAAGGACTCCATAAGTATGTTCAAACTAGTCAAACCACTGTATAGCATCCCCTTCAAGATGTATAGCTGCAATTTTCACCATAGATACATCCGCGGTTTTGTGGTACTGAAAATATCGCTCCGCGCGCGAGATCCAACCAATCGGGTCTCCTTCTTCCCATCTAGGGAAGTTCACTCTCATGCATGGATAGTTGGGGTCAGTCATATAGCCTCCCCTCCCTTGGAAGTCATCTATTCGGGCTTGGTATGATTGGGCAAAGCTCTCTCCTTGATTTGATTTCTTCGGGCTTAGTGGTCGGCCCAATCTGAGTTCGGTAAAGAGCATCCGAATCTTATCCTCCATTCGCACCTCCAAGGCTTCGAATTTAGCATTAATTACCTCCTTAGATGCCATAGTATATGCCCCCAAATCTCTCTTTTGTTGTTGGATTAAAGGCATGTATAGGTTGAGAGAAGTTATCGTTGAAAGGGTTGGTGGATTGGTGGATGTAGGCTACGGTTTAGGCTTGTTTTGTGGCTGTTTTGGGTACAGTTTGAGGGTGTGGTTTGGCAGAGTTTTAGGGTTGTGGATGAAAGTTTTGGATCTGTGGTAGATGGTAGCAAAGGTTTGATAGAAATCCATAGAAGTTGCAACAATTATGTGCTGTCTTGTAAGAGTAGAATTATCGTCGAAGAAACAACGGTTTCTCGACGTAATTTCCACCAAAAACTTAAGAGAATTGAGGAGGGAATTGATAGCAAAATCACAATTTATATGACAGCAAGGATATCTAATTTAATCAAGAAAATTTCAGCAGTATAACAGCAAGAAAATTGGTGCAAGTTGCAATTGCAGAATTGTCGTCGAAAAATTTCAGCGGGTTACGATGAAAATTTGCAGCAACATAAAATCATTTTTAGAGATGAATTTCTTAATAGATCAATCTTAGATGGAAGCCAAGATGATCTATGAAGTGTATAAGAAATTTCATTCAAAAAAGATTGCAAATAGATGGGTTAAGGCAACGATATGCAGCTGAAATTTTCTGCAGCATAGATTTTCAAGTGCAGCAGATTGGACATAAAAGATCAGTAGTTTATATTGAGAATTTTTCGATGAAACCAAAGGAAAATCTACTGTTAGGAAGTGTCAAAGATGTCATAAAAATTTCATAGAAATTTGGATAGAATAAGCATAGTAGCAAGATCAAACAGATGGTGCTATGCGGCTTGAATTCTGCAATTCAAGTGCAGCAGATTGGACATAAAAGATTAGTAGTTTATATTGAGAATTTTTTGATGAAACCAAAGGGAAATCCACTGTTAGGAAGTGTCAAAGATGTCATAAAAATTTCGTAGAAATTTGGATAGAATAAGTATAGTAACAAGATC
Source organism: Musa acuminata AAA Group (assembly GCF_036884655.1). NCBI lineage: Eukaryota > Viridiplantae > Streptophyta > Magnoliopsida > Zingiberales > Musaceae > Musa > Musa acuminata. The sequence goes on from NC_088340.1 coordinate 15,661,045, forward strand.
AAACAGATGGTGCTATGCGGCTTGAATTCTGCAATGTATCTTTCGTCGTAGAGATGAAAACTTTGTGACGAAAAGTTTATGCAGCAATATAGGAACAATTTTTTTTTTTTTTTTGGATTTTCGAATAAGGATAACTAAATTGCAGCAGCAGTAAGGTAGGAAACCAAAACCTGTTGCAATTCACGGGGAGATCAAAGGATGATCCGCGGTGGTGGAGATGATGGCGGAATTCGGTGACGATCTTTTAAGCAATTGTGGGAATTGCTTTGGATGGTTGTAGAGGATTGATGGATGGCTGTGGAAGGGCAGCGAGACGCCAAGAACGCTGCTCTGATACCAGGTGATAGAACCCTTGTAGATTCTAAACTTGGGGTTGATCTCTTTAGGGGATCGGCCTCCTTGGAACTCTATAGGGGTTCCTCCCTCCAAGTTACTGCTCAAAGGCTGCAGAAAAGATTCATCTATTATTTTTGAAAAGAGAAGGAATACATGGCTATTTATAGGGCTTTTAAACCCTAACTCCTAATAGGACTCCTACTTAAGACTCTTACTTCTAACCAACTCCTAATAGGACTCCTAGTCAAGACTCCTATTCCCTTACAACTCCTAATTCTTCTCTAAGAAAACACCTCCTATATGAATGCCCCTCTCAATTAGGACTCTCCTAGCTAGAGTCCTAATAGAATGTCCCTCTCAATTAGGACTCTCCTAGCTAGAGTCCTAATAGTTTTACATGAATGTCCCTCTCAATTAGGACTCTCCAAACTAGAGTCCTAACACAAGCCAAGCATCCTCTTGGATCTATCTCTATAGATTCTAATCCCCAAGATATAGGATGCTTCTCCTAAGTCCTTCATGGAGAACTATCTAGATAACCAAGCCTTTACCGTGGATAGCATTCCTACGTCATTCCCAATGATCAGGATGTCATCCACATATAACACCAAAAAGGTGATAGCGCTCCTACTTACCTTCCTGTACACACAAGGCTCATCTTCGTTCTTAACGAAGTCATAAGATCTGATTGCCTCATCAAATCTTATGTTCCAACTTCGGGAAGCTTGCTTTAGTCCATAAATGGATCTAAGCAACCTACACACCTTATCTAGGCAGTTCTTGGACACGAATCTCTCAGGTTGCATCATATACACCTCCTCCACGAGGTTCCCATTGAGGAATGCAGTTTTCACATCCATCTGTCAGATCTCATAATCATAGTGTGCTGCAATAGCCAATAGAATTCTGATAGATTTTAGCATTGCTACGGGTGAGAAGGTTTCGTCGTAGTCAACACCTTGCCTTTGACGATACCCCTTAGCCACTAGCCTTGCTTTATAGGTCTCTACCTTTCCATCTACTCCGATCTTTTTCTTAAAGATACATTTGCAACCGATGGGTACAATACCTTCGGGCGCATCAACTAGGTTCCAAACCTTATTGGAGTACATAGAATCCATCTCAGAATTCATGGCTTCTTGCCACTTCCCGGAGTCTATACTCATAATAGCCTCCTCGTAGGTCTGAGGATCAATATCCTCTACATTCTCTCCTCTAATATGTCCCATATATCCTTCAGGAGGATGAGATACTCTATCAGACCTGCGTAAAGTTGAAACTTGTGTATTAGGTACCTGAACAGACTCGGGCTGTAGAGTGGTGCTTGAGCTTGGTTCTCCAACCTCGCTCAACTATATCATTCTCCCACTGTCTCCGCCAAGAATGTGTTCCTTCTCAAGGAACACTGCTCTCTTAGCTACAAAGACCTTTTGGTCCTCGAGATGATAGAAATAATACCCACAAGTTTCCTTGGGGTATCCCACAAATTTGCATCGCTCTGTCCTTGATTCTAAATTATCGGGGTTATGTCTTTTAACGTGGGTAGGGCAGCCCCAAATCTTAACAACCTTAAGATCAGGCTTCTTCCCTTTCCATATCTCATATGGTGTAGACACTACCGACTTATTTGGAACTCTGTTCAGAAGGTAAGCTGCGGTTTCTAGGGCATATCCCCAGAATGAGATGGGTAGGTCAGCGAAACTCATCATGGACCGTACCATATCTAATAACGTACGATTTCTCCTTTCAAAGACACCATTGAGCTGAGGTGTGTAAGGAGGTGTCCATTGGGATAATATCTCATGGTCCTTGAGGAACTGAGTAAACTCTGTACTTAAGTACTCACCTCCTCGATCTGATCGAAGAGTTTTGATACTCTTTCCAGTCTAGTTCTCCACCCCATTCTTATACTCTCTAAATTTCTCAAAAGCCTCGGACTTGTACTTCATTAAGTACACATATCCATACCTTGAGAAATCATCAGTAAATGTAATGAAGTAGGAGTAACCTCCAATGGCATGAGTTGACATGGGTCCACATACATCACTATGTATGAGTTCCAACAACTCAGTGGCTCTCTCTCCAGTTCCACTAAATGGAGAGTTGGTCCGTTTTCCACGAAGGCAAGGTTCGCAAGTTACATATGACATATAGTCGAATGGATCTAGATATCCATTATTTAGCAACTTTTGAATCCTTCTTTCATGGATGTGACCTAGCCTACAATGCCATAGGTATGCACTGTTTACCTCATCTCGTTTCCTCTTAGACACTTACATTCATGATATGTGGAGTAGTGTCTTGCATAAATAAACCTTTATGCAATATTCCTCTCATCAATCTCCCCTCGGCTTTGCTAGAATTTACAATAAATTGTAGATGTAATAAGCAATACTGGTATCCAATACCAATGCACTATCATAAAAATCTGCCAATTGGAGATTGATCATGAATGTACCTGAAGCTTCACCAAGCTTCTTGTTTCGCCCTTTCTGCAAGGTACCATAGTGGAAGCACTGGCCTTTGTCCTTTGCTGGGTCTTTCTTAGCAACTTTTGCTTTACCTGGTCTGCCCTTGCCCTTTCCCTTTTTAAGGGACCTTTCTGCTTTCCTTTTCTTTCTGGTCTCACCAGTGTAGAGAACTGGCTTCTCTTTCTTAATAGTACTCTCTGCCTCCCTCAACATATTGAGGAGCTCTGGGAGAGTCACCTCAAGCTTGTTCATATTAAAATTCATTATAAACTGTGAAAGGAATCTGGTAGGGACTGAAGCACAATGTCCACACACAAGTTATCCTCTAGGACCATTCCTAGACCTGTGAGTTTCTCTATCCACTCAATCATCTTTAGGACATGGTTCTGAACCGGTGTCCCCTCAGTCATCCTAGCGCGGAAAAGGCTCTTGGATATCTCATATCGTTGAGTCCTTCCCCGTTCCTCAAACAATTTACGAACATGTAGGAGAATGGATCTAGCATCCATCTTTTCATGTTGTCTCTGTAACTCAGGAGTCATAGAGCCCAACATATAGCACTGAGCAAGAGTGGAGTCATCAATGTACTTCACGTAGCGAGCGATCTCATCCTCGTTTGCCCCTTCTTCGGGCGTAGGCATCACTGAATCAAGGACGTACACGATTTTCTCTGCTGTGAGAACAATTCTCAAGTTACGGAGCCAATCCGTATAATTTGGACCAGTGAGGCGGTTGACATCAAGTATGCCATGTAAGGGATTTAAAAGTGACATTTTCTAAAAATAAAGATGCAGCAGAAATGAATAACATGCAGATTTTGCAAGAAATAAACTATCAAGATATGGACTTCTATCTTAATATGCTCCCACTATTTTACTAACGAGTCACGCGACACCCTCAGCACGTGAAACGGAAGTCTCCGGCAGACTTCTAGTTGGGATCAGGATCTAATCAGCGTCTTAGTGTAACCTCGAGGGACTCGACCAATCACACTAAGCCTAAAAGGTAGGTAACTCTTGCCGATCACAACTCCTTGTGATTCCCGTCCTGTTCGGCCTCCGAATCACCATGGCCTCGAGGGACTCGACCAACCATGATGCTCGGTTAAGTCAACACCTTCGTTACAAGATGAGTCTGATTTGATGATATACCCTCGAGGGACTCGACCAAGTATACCATGCCCTTAGGTCACCGGTGACATCTCTATGTCGTAAGCAAGATAGCGAATCGCGATATAGGTGAGTCTCGAGGGACTCGACCAACTCAACCTACACTGGGAATCGGTTCCTACTTATAACGAGGGAAGGCCACGTGGGTCAATCTAATTGCCTCACGTTTACCGACTTAATATTATCGAGAGATGTTTCTAAGATTTGGTCTCCTAATATGACATGTCACACATATACATATTTAATATATATCTACATCGCATGCAAATATATATACTTATCTAGTATGTGTATAATCAATTACACCAGATGATCATGGACCACAACCTAATGTGATTAGGCCCGAGCCAGTAGGCCTAATCACTCACATCAAGATCTATGTGTGCAACGGTGCATCTCCATGCCCTGTGATCGTCCATCTCGTCCTCGTCGGTTCCGTCGACATCTTGATGCATCTTCATGCATCGCGATCGCCCGTCTCGTGGGTCCCGCTATCGCATCCACGCTCCCGCTGCGCCTCCTCATGTGATTACAACTTAATCATAGACACGCAGGCCCGACAATAAACGAGAAATATAATGGAGGCTCGCAGACCTCAATAATAATAATCACAAGTACACACAAAACACGGTCCATGATCATCCGTCCACACATCATACATCACATGTATAAATAATCATCATCATGTAGGACTACTAGATAATAATAAAAATAATAATCAACTAAACCTTTTAATTAATTAATATTTTCTGAAATCAGGGACATGTAGGGAATTTCTGAATTTATAAGGCGGTGTTGTCCCGCCGGGCGGCCGCCCCTGTGGGGGGGGGGTTTCGCCCGCGGGAGCAGCGGCGGCAGGCACCACTGCCCTACGGCGGCAGGCGTCGTGCGTCGCTGCCCTGCGGCGGCAGGCACCGCTTCCATGCGGCGGCAGGCGCCGCTGCCCTACGGCGCCTCTGCCCGTGGGCTGCCAGCCCCGCCGGTAGCAAGCCTGCTACAAGCAGGCCGCCGGCCGGCTGCTACAGAAGCAGCCTCTGTGCTGCCCGCCTTCGGCTGCGCTTCACGCACGCAGATCTAGGGCAGCAACTGTTGCTGCCCTTTATCGCTTTTGCGTCAACGATTTTGACGTCAATATTCTTCCTAAACACAACACACACGCAGTTCAAAACCAATCATTCGCACGAACAACCTGGCTCTAATACCACTGTTGGGAAATCATGGGGGCGACATCACATGCGCAGCGGAAGAACAAGAAAACAAAATCCCCGATTCCCAAAAAGATGTTCGTCGTCGTGCGAAGATTGGTGCGCAAAAATCCGCGAAACATGAAACTGCGTATATAGTAGATTGTGTTACCTAGGGAGATCGTATATCCCTGTTTCCTTATAGATCCTTAGGAGAGGGTAAAGGAGGTCAAGCGTCCTCCTCTCTAGCGGTGATCCACACAGCAGAGTTGCGACGACGCTCCTCAAAAACTCCAGGCCTGATCTGAGGTGGAGAGGAAGAGGAGAATAGGAAAGGGAAGCAAAGGCTCTAGCCTATGAGGCTCTGAATCCCTCCTATTTATAGAGGTCCCCTGTCAAACCCTAATGGGTCCTTCCCTAGTGGGTATTGGATCTGCATCCAATAAGACAAGGGCTCCGTCGGATATCTCATATCCGAACCTCTATTCATCGCAATGCCTACCATATGTGTGTGACCCTCTAGGCCCAATATCGAGCTGGCCGTGAGTCATACCTTTCAGAACTCCTTCTAACTCAGTGAATTATTATCTCTGTAATAATTCACTTGACTCATCGACTACGGAAGTACTAGGCCACTACGCCGTAGTCCCCAGACGATACAGGGGAATCCAATCCATTGGACCTGTCTGTCCTCAGTTACCGTGTACCTATAGTCCCTCATCCATCTAATTACCCAGAGACCTTATATTGAGCATGGTGCTGTCAGACCCATACGGTTTCTACTCGAGTCTCGCTCTAATCGGATTCTCCCGGAGAATTCTTTCTCTCTCAACCCGAATGACCCTGGCCAGGGATTTGTCTGAGCAAGAACACATTGGATATTCCTCTCATGACACCGAGAGTGGATGATCCTCTATCGACACTCAATAGCCCTCGTAAGGTCGACTACCACTCCCAATGACCAGTTGTACTAGATCTGGGACAGCCAAACCTATAAGTCTGGTATCAAAGAGTGGAGCACTCATACAGGACATCCTTGGTGTCTCAAGTCTAAGGACTAGATACACCACTAGGATTACGGAATCGCTGTCTGACAATAGGGCAACATCAACCATCCAGCATTCCGTAAGCAGATCAATCAGTGAACTCATTCTCCAATGAGCACCTGTACTGTATCTCTAGTGTCCCTACGCGAGCAGCTATGAGACCAGCTGCATCCATCATATAGACGGGTATACAGCACACCAATCGATCCGGTTATCACGATGTCCCTCTCGAGTAACCTATGACTGGGATTATTTAGGATATGTGTTTAAAGGTGAATCGATCTCATTATCGTGATCTCATCACGATCCGATTCCCATTGCACAAATCCAAGGACATCACAATATATGTATGCATTTATGCAATAGTTATAAAGTGATATACGCCAAAATATAATAAGCAAAAAGATTCTGTATCAAGTCACACGTGCCATCACTCACGTGATTGGCTTGCTGGGCACCTATAACTAGCAATCTCCCACTTGACCTAAAGCGAATCACCTATGTGTCTGATCCCCATCAGACCCCTGTGACGCTCAAAGACAAAATGAGACAACGGCTTTGTCAGTGGATCTGCAATGTTATCTTCGGATGGAACTCTTTCCACTGCTACATATCCTCGGGTTACGATCTCTCTGATAAGTTGGAACCTCCTCAGAACACTTCTGATGAGACCCGGGTTCCCTTATTTGAGTAATCGCCCCGTTATTATCGCAATATAAGGAGATCGGCTCCTCGCTACCCGACACGACTCCCTCCTTTGCTACATCTAATGCAGTAATGTACTCCGCCTCTGTGGTCAAGTCAGCAGTGGTATCTTGCTTGGAACTCTTCCAGCACACAGAAATTTCGGCAGTATAACAGCAAGGAAATTGGTGCAAGTTGCGATTGCAGAATTCTCGTCGAAAAATTTCAGCAGGTTACGACAAAAATTTGCAGCAACATAAATTCGTTTTTAGAGATTAATTTCTTAATAGATCAATCTTAGATGGAAGCCAAGATGATCTATGAAGTGTATAAGAAATTTCATTCAAAAAAGATTACAAATAGATGTGTTAAGGCAACAATATGCGGCTGAAATTTTCTGCAGCACAGATTTTTAGGTATAGCAGATTGTACGTAAAAGATCAGTGGTTTATATTGAGAATTTTTTGATGAAACCAAAGGGAAATCCACTGATAGGAAGTGTCAAAGCTGTCATAAAAATTTCATAGAAATTTGGATAGAAAAAGCACAGTAGCAAGATCAAACAGATGGTACTATGCGGTTAGAATTCTGCAATGTATCTTTCGTCGTAGAGATGAAAACTTTGTGACAAATGGTTTATGCAGCAATATAGGAACAGTTTTTTTTTTTTTGATTTTCGAATAAGGATAACTAAATTGCAGCAGCAGTAAGGTAGGAAACCAGAACCTGTTGCAATTCACGGGGAGATCAAAGGATGATCCACGGTGGTGGAGATGATGGCGGAATTTGGCGACGATTTTTTAAGCAATTGTGGGAATTGCTTTGGGCGGTTGTGGAGGGCTGATGGATGGCAGTGGAAGGGCAGTGAGATGCCAAGAACGCTGCTCTGATACCAAGTGTTAGAACCCTTGCAGATTCTAAACTTGGGGTTGATCTCTTTAGGGGATCGGCCTCCTTGGAACTTTATAGGGGTTCCTCCCTCCAAGTTGCTGCTCAAAGGCTGCAGAAAAGATTCATCTATTGCTTATGAAAAGAGGTGGAATACATGACTATTTATAGGGCTTCTAAACCCTAACTCCTAATAGGACTCTTACTTAAGACTCCTACTTCTAAACAACTCCTAATAGGACTCCTACTCAAGACTCCTACTTCTAACCAACTCCTAATAGGACTCCTACTCAAGACTCCTATTCCTTTACAACTCCTAATTCTTCTATAAGAAAAAACCTCCTACATGAATGCCCCTCTCAACTAGGTCTCTCCTAGCTAGAGTCCTAACAGAATGTCCCTCTCAATTAGGACTCTCCTAGCTAGAGTCCTAACAGTTTTACATGAATTTCCCTCTCAATTAGGACTCTCCAAGCTAGAGTCCTAACAATAAATCACTGCCCTACTCGGTGCTATTGTTGTGATCCAATCGGTGGTAGCACTATTGGAATTAAGGGTTGCTGCGAGGATGTGGGGATGTAGCTGTGTTCGCTGCGTGGGCGGCAACGATGCTTACTATGGTCGCTGCGTGGAGGGATCGCTACTGCTGAGAGCTGGGCGACAGAGATGGTGGTGCCACTGGGGCAGCACCACCAAGGGCTCGCCGCTGCGATGGCTGCGACGGCACGAATGGAAGGTAGCGTTGCTCTGTCTCTGTCACACTACGGAAGGAGGCACTGGTGAGAGGCAACGATACTTGTTGCAATCGCTACGTGGAGGGATCGTTGCTGCTGAGGGCTGAGAGGTAGCGATGGTGGTGCGGTTGGGGGCAACGTCGGCAAGGGCTCGCCGATGCGGTGGCTGCAACGAAGGAAGAGTTGCTGCTTTGTGTTTCAGTCTTTGCGTGAGATGAGAGCGTCGGGGGTTGGAAGGCGACGACTACAATTGTTGTGACTCACGGAAGCAATCACTAAATAGTGAGGTTGAGACTACGATGATGGCATCCGGTGGCTGCAGCAGTGGAGGCAGAGCAAGGGAGAGGCAGCGTTGAAGTGGCTGGGGTTGAGGTTGTAGTGGAGAATAGGAATCTACGGTGGCTCTGCGGGAACAAAGGCAATCGGTGATTTACCCTGTTTCTATCACTAGAGCAAGGGAGAGGCTGCGAGGATCACGGCTGGGCGGCGAGCAGCGTTAGCACTAGTTGGGCAGTAGCAGCGATGGTGATGGCAGCCGACGTTCGTAGCAACAAGGGGACCCGCGACTGTGGTGCGGCTGAAAACAAGGGTAGCAAGGTGAGCTGCCTGTGCTCTGTTTCGGTTACAAAGGATGCAAAGCAAGGTGGAGCGGCCGTTGGGAGGCGAGTGGCGGTCGTCACACGGTGGCCCGCAGCGGCGATGGGTTGGCTGGGTGGTGACGGCGCTCGAGGAGAAGAGGAGTGCTAGAGGCGGCGCGGTTGGTGGAGGTGCGGCTGCGATCGACGAGGGGCTATGGCAACAGAGGAACTCTATTTCTACAACCGTTGCAACGAGGGGCTGCGGCAACCGGCGGCTGTGACCCAAAGGTGGGGCACGACTAGGGTTGTGGCTGGGAGGCGGGCGGCGGTGATCGATCAGCCGGGAAGCAGCGGCGGCGGTGGAGAAGGAGTTGCCCTGCAACGGCGGTAGAGAAGAGGAGCAGGGCTGCGGTGGAGTGGGACGCTGGCAGCGTCGTCTCCTGGCAACGGTGGTAGCTCAGGTGGGAGGCAGCGGTGGACTCTGGCCGGAAGTGGGGCAGAGTCGGTTGCTGGCCGGAGAGCAGCGACGGGCGGCGGGTGGGCTGGCCGGAAGCAGGGGAACTAGGGTTGCGTGGCTGCGGTTGCTACTTCTTCGTCTCTCTTTCTTTCTTTCTTTCTTTCTTTCTTTCTTTCGTTTCTTTTGTTTTTTTTTTTTATAGCTTCGTTGCAGCGAGAACGCCAAGGATCGCTGCTTTGATACCAATTGATATGACCCTAAAGGTCTTATCGTCGCTCTGATACCAAATGATAAGACCCTAAAGTCTTATCGTCGCTTTGATACCAAATGATAAGACCCTAAAGACTTATCGTCACTCTGATACCAAAATGATAAGACCCTAAAGTCTTATCATGGAAGAAAGGGGAGAAATGGGGATGATAATGATCCCCTCAAAGCGATCAAGGAGGCCGATCCCCTCGAAGCGATCATTATCATCCCCATTTCTCCCCTTTCTTCCATGATAAGACTTTAGGGTCTTATCATTTTGATATCAAAGCGACGATAAGACTTTAGGGTCTTATCATTTTGGTATCAGAGCGACGATAAGACTTTAGGGTCTTATCATTTGGTATCAATGCCTTGACATTCTCGTTGTGTTGTCATAGCTATCATTCAAAAAAAAAAAAAAAATTTTTTTGTGAGAAAGGGTGAAGCCAGCAGCCCCACACGTTGTTCCTTTTCAACCGAGAAGGAACCTTTGCTTCCCTACGCCGACCACCACTGTTGGGAAATCATGGGGGGCGACATCATATGCGCAGCGGAAGAACAAGAAAAACAAAAATCCCCGATTCCCAAAAAGATGTTCGTCGTCGTGCGAAGATTGGTGCGCAAAATCCGCAAAACACAAAACTGCGTATAGAGATTGTGTTACCTAGGGAGATCGTATATCCCTGTTTCCTTGCAGATCCTCAGGAGAGGGTGAAGGAGGTCAAGCGTCCTCCTCTCTAGCGGTGATCCACACAGCAGGGTTGCGACGACGCTCCTCAAAACTCTAGGCCTACTCTGAGGTGGAGAGGGAGAGGAGAATAGGAAGGGCAAGCAAAGACTCTAGCCTATGAGGCTGTGAATCCCTCCTATTTATAGAGATCCCGTGTCAAAACCCTAATGGGTCCTTTCCCTAGTGGGTATTGGATCTGCATCCAATAAGACAAGGGCTCCGTCGGATATCTCATATCCGAACCTCTACTCATCGCAATGCCTACCATATGTGTGTGACCCTCTAGGCCCAATATCGAGCTGGCCGTGAGTCATACCTGTCAGAACTCCTTCTAACTAAGTGAATTATTATCTCTGTAATAATTCACTCGACTCATCGACTACGGAAGTACTAGGCCACTACGCCGTAGTCCCCAGACGATACAGGGGAATCCAATCCATTGGACCTGTCTGTCCTCAGTTACCATGTACCTATAGTCCCTCATCCATCTAATATCCCAGAGACCGTATATCGAGCATGGTGCTGTCAGACCCATACGGTTTCTACTTGAGTCTCGCTCTAATCGGATTCTCCCGGAGAACTCTTTCTCTCTCAACCCGAATGACCCTGGCCAGGGATTTGTCTGAGCAAGAACACATGGGATATTCCTCTCATGATACCGAGAGTGGATGATCCTCTATCGACACTCAATAGCCCTCGTAAGGTCGACTACCAGTCCCAATGACCAGCTGTACTAGATCTGGGAACAGCCAAACCTATAAGTCTGGTATCAAAGAGTGGAGCACTCATACAGGACATCCTTGGTGTCTCAAGTCTAAGAACCAGATACACCACTAGGACTACGGAATCGTTGTCTGACAATAAGGCATCATCAACCATCCAGCATTCCGTAAGCGGATCAATCAGTGAACTCATTCTCCAATGAGCACCTGTATTGTATCCCTAGTGTCCCTACACGAGCAGCTATGAGACCAGCTGCATCCATCATATGGACGGGTATACAGCACACCAGTCTATCCGGTTATCACGATGTCCCTCTCGAGTAACCTATGACCGGGATTATTTAGGATATGTGTTTAAAGGTGAATCGATCTCATTATCGTGATCTCATCACGATCCGATTCCCATTGCACAAATCCAAGGACATCACAATACATATGCATTTATGCAATAGTTATAAAGTGATATACGCCAAAAAATATAATAAGCAAAAAGATTCTGTATCAAGTCACACGTGCCATCACTCACGTGATTGGCTTGCTGGGCACTTATGACTAGCAACCACTACCTCTTCTCCACTGTCGGCGCTGCTTCCCAGCCGACGACCACCGCCGCCGCTGCTCCCTACCTAGCGCCCACCGCCGCGGTTGCGCCTCGGCCAGCAACCTCCTCTCCTCGCTTCCCCATCTCGCCCGAGCAAGAAGGCCGAGACCGCTGTTTCCCAGCCAGTAGACCACTCCTCGTAGACATCCGTCAGTGACGCTGCCCTAGCCGGACCGCCGCTCGCCTCCCAGCCGCCGCCGCCGCCTTGAGCGTTGTCGCCGTCGCCTTCCAGCCGCTGCTCCCCCGTGCGACGACTGCCGCTGCTCCCGCTCGCTTCCCAGCCTTTGCTCCCCCTTGCTCTACATCCGTGGTGACCAAAACAGGGCAGTTACCACCGTCGCAGTCGTGGGTCCCCTTGCTGTCGCAGTCGCGGATCCCCTTGCTACTACGAACGTCGGTTGCCGCCACCGTCGCCACTACTGCCCAGCCAGCGATGACGCCGCTCGCCGCCCACCCTACCACGACCCTCGCTGCCTCCTTCTCCACCGCCGCCACTGCACTCCGGCCAGCAACGACTGCTGCTGCCAGCCACTGCAGCCTTCACCTCAACCCCCTCGATCTGCACCGTTGCTGCATCCCCCTTGCTCTGCATCTTTGCCGCTACCGCCGGTTGCCACCACTATAGCCTCAACCCCAGTTGCTTCAACGCCACCTCCCTCTTGTTCTGCCTCCGCTGCTATAATTGTTGGTTGCCATCACCGCAGCCTCAACCCAGCTTCTCGGCGATTGCTTCCTTGGGTCATAGTAGTCACAACCGTCGCCTTTCAGCCTCGGCGCTCTCATCTCACACAGTGACAAAAACATAGGGCGGCAACTCTTCCTCCATCACAACCACCGTAGAAGCGAGTCCTTGCCGGCGCTGCTCCCAACCATACCACCATTGCTGCCTCCCAGCTCTCAGCTGTAGAGATCTCTCCACACAGCGATTGCAACAAGCATCGTTGCCTCTCACCAACGCCTCCTTCCGTAGTTTGATAGAAACAGAGCAACGCTGCCTTCCATCTGCATTGTCACAGCCATCACAGCGGTGAGCCCTAGGCAGTGTTGCCCCAGCTGCACCACCATCGCTCCCTCCAAGCCCTCAGTAACAACGATTTCTCTATGCAGCGACCGCAACAAGCATCGCTGCCTCCCATGCGGTGACTGTTGAATCTCGGATTTTGATGATAAAATAAATTGATGGGTTAATTGATCTAATCCATATTATTGAGTTAAGTATGCAGGATTAACTATAATAACCAGAAAACATAAAGTAAGAATACCGGAGTCAAGTTCGATGGATGTTTGAGAGTCCGAAGAACCGTCGGAGATGCTACCGGAACCAACCGAGAAGAAATCGGGAACCTATCAGAATTTTCAAAAGTTCGCCGAAGAGATCGTTGGAGGTTCGCGGAGATCATCAAGAAGGCTCGGCTACTCATTGAAGTCATCACAAGATCGGGAGCTTGCTGGGAGTCCGTCGGAAGAAGTTCGTCGGAAAGCTCGCTGGAACAAGACTCGACGTTCGCGGTTGAAAACTTGCTTATGATGTTTTTAGTTATGTAGTTCACTTGTAATTAGGATTAGGATTAAGAGATAATCTTATATCCTGGTTAGGGGCCAATTGGGCCCAAAATTAGACTTGGTTTGGGCTAAATTTGAAGCCCAACCAGTGAACCGAAGGGTCTAGCGGTGGCATCGCCAGATTGGGCGGTTGCACCACCTAGCACCCGAGAGTTGGGCGGTGGCACAGCCTAGCACCCGAGAGCTGGGCAGTGGCACCGCTTGGCTAGGCGGTGGCACCGCCAGCCACTGTTAGTGTCAAACACTAACAGGCGGTGGCACCGCCACTGATATGCGGTGGCACCGCCAGCAACGGTAACCAAAGAGAATTTAAATTTTGGAGCCCAAATTTGAATCCTCTTGAGGCCTATAAATACCCCTCAAATCTCAGCTGAGGATACAACTTTTTGAGAAGCAATTGATTGAGAGAAAGGTCTTAGAAAAGTCTTAGCTAGTCTTGTTTTCAATTTACTAGTGTTCACCTCTTTCTTTCTTGCTGAAAATCTGTAAGAGAGTGAACCTCTTGTAAAAAGTTGTAAGAAGGGTGTTTACCATTCCCCTTCAAGAGATTTGCTAGTGGAAGGTGGGAGCCTCATCGAAGAGGGGCCTCGCAAGTGGATGTAGGTCATTTGACCGAACCACTTTAAAATCGGCATAATCACTGGTTTGCATTTCATTACTGCTATTTACATTACTACAAACCTTCTTACTTGCTTTATTTCATCATTACCTTTGCTGCACAACTTTGCGAATACGCTTTCAAGTTAAGCACTTCCGATTTCGATTTTTATCGTACGAAAGATTTGTCAAAACCGACGTTTTAATCCGCTGCACTAATTCACCCCCCCCTCTTAGTGCTGCTCCGATCCCAACAATTGGTATCAGAGCTAGGCTCACTCTCATATTTGGTTTAATACCCAAGAGAGATGGCTTACTCCGGCATACATAAGGGTCATTCTATCACGCGTCCACCCTTGTTTAATGGGTCGGATTATACTTATTGGAAGACTCGTATGAGGATCTTCCTCATTTCCATGGATTTCGAGCTTTGGACTATTGTTGAAAACGGATTTCAAAAATCTTCTCTTCCGATGAGCGAATGGAATGAATCGGAGAAGAAGGTTTTTGCTTTAAACACAAAGACTATGAATGCCTTGTTTTATGCACTAGACAAAAATGAATTTAATCGTGTTTCAATTTGTGATTCGGCTTTTGATATTTGGAGAACTCTTGAGGTCACTCATGAAGGCACTAGCCGAGTGAAAGAGTCCAAAATCAACATCCTTGTGCACTCTTACGAACATTTCCGAATGAAACCAAGTGAGTCCATCGGAGACATGTACACCCGGTTCACGGATGTCATCAATGGACTCAAAGCTCTTGGTAAAGATTTTACTAACTTTGAATTAGTAACTAAAATATTAAGATCCCTCCCTAAAAGTTGGGATCCAAAAGTTACGGCAATTCAAGAGGCCAAAGACCTTAAAACATTCCCTCTTGAAGAACTTATTGGGTCTCTAATGACCTATGAAATGACATGTCAAGCTCATGACGAGCTCGAGAACCCCCTTCCAAAGAACAAGAAGGATATGACACTCACATCACAAGAAGACCACTTGAAAGGAACATCAAGTGATGAGGACAGTGACAATGACATTGCACTTTTGACTCAAAAATTTAAAAAATATTTAAGAAAGAACAAATTTAAAAATAATACAAAAAATAAGTTCGAACATAAGAAGGACCAAGTGATTTGCTATGAGTGCAAAAAATCGGGACACTACAAGAACGATTGTCCTCAAGCCAAAAAGAGAACATCAAAGAAGAAGGCGCTCAAGGTAACTTGGGATGATTCAAGCGCGTCCGAAGAAGAGGAGTCCAACACCGAGCAAGTTACTCATTACGCCCTAATGGCCATCGGAGAAGAGATAACGGATTTAATTGATGCAGATTTACCTTATCATGAATTATTAAATGCTTTCCATGAGTTATTTGATGAATGTAAGATAATTAGTAGAAAATACAAATTGCTAAAAAAGGAGCATGATAGTCTCACTTGTGATATCGATAAATTAAAAACTGAATATCATGATAGTTTAGCTCCATGTATAAAATGTCATGATCTAGAATCTCTCCAAAAGGAGAACTTGCTACTTAAGGACACCTTGAAGAAATTCGAGGTTGGTAGCAAATCTTTGAACATGATCTTTACAAATAAGGGTCACGTTCCTAAAAGAAGTGGAATCGGATTTGTGAGAAGTCCTCACCAAAATCCAACCACCTTCATTAAAGGCCCCGTCTTACATGTTCGGCACCAAAGCAATTACAACTTTTGTTGCAAATATGGACGCAAAACTTATAAATGTCCATTCAAGAAAATTAGTCCGAACAAACTAATTTGGGTTCCTAAAGGAACCATGATCAATTCTATGCAATATGATGAACAAGTTAAATCAGTTTTTAAGGCACCCAAAAGAAAATGGGTACCTAAAAATAATCCCTTCTTGTAGAAACATACACCATCACAAGCTAGGAGCAAGAGATGATATTTAGATAATGGATGCTCAAGACATATGACTGGAGATCCATCTCATTTCTCTATGCTCACTAGCAAAGAAGAAGGGTACGTCATCTTCGGAGACAACAACCAAGGCAAAATCATTGGCAAGGGAACCATAGGTAACAAATTAAAATTTTCTATTGATGATGTCTTACTAGTTGATGGATTGAAACATAATCTCTTGAGTGTTAGTCAATTATGCGACAAAGGTTATATCATTAGATTTGAATCAAATGTGTGTATTATTGATAAACCAAACCATAACATAACTATGATTGCATTAAAACAAAATAATGTCTACACCATCAACCTTGATGAACTAAGTAATGAAATGTGCTTCTCTACTTTAAATGATGATGCTTGGCTTTGGCATAGGAGACTGGGCCATGCAAGCATGAAACTAATATCTAAGATCTCATCTAGAGAATTAGTGCGAGGAATTCCAAATATAAAGTTTATTAAGGATAAAGTATGCGATGCATGTCAACTAAGTAAACAAATAAAAACTAGTTTCAAACCAAAAACTCAAATTAGCACCACTAGACCATTACAATTGATTCATTTGGACTTATTTGGACCAATTGAAACGACAAGTCTAGGGGGAAGCAAATATGCATTTGTAATTGTGGATGGCTATACAAGATATACTTGGACCTATTTCTTAGCTCACAAAAGTGATTGTTTCAAGTGTTTCTCTAAATTTTGTAAACTCACTCAAAATCTGATTTCACAATTCGGAGTGATCACGGTGGCGAATTTCAAAACCATGACTTTCAAAATTTTTGTGAAGTTAATGGATACAATCACAACTTCTCCACTCCGAGGAATCCCCAACAAAATGGAGTAGTTGAAAGAAAAAATAGAAACCTACAAAAAATGGCAAGAACTATGTTAAATGAACATAGTTTACCTAAGTATTTTTGGGCCGAAGCCGTAAATATGGCTTGCTACATCATGAATAGAGTTCTAATAAGACCATCCCTATCAAAAACTCCCTATGAATTATGGAATAACAAAAAACCAGATATTTCCTATTTTAAAGTTTTCGGTTGTAAATGCTTTATTTTGAATGAAAGGGATGCCTTAGGAAAATTTGATGCTAAATCCGATGAAGGCATCTTTCTTGGTTACTCTTCTGTTTCTAAGGCTTTTTGGGTTTTTAACAAAAGAACCTTAGTAATAGAAGAGTCTATTCATGTAGTTTTTAATGAAATTTCTAATTTAAAGAAAAATGATTTTGATGATGATCTTGGTTTTGATAATTTGAATTTAAATGAACCCCCTCCTCAAAATAGCAACTTGGATGCACCTTCTTCCAAAATTTCCTTACCCAAGGAATGGAAGTATATAGATGCTCATCCAAAGGAGCTAATTATAGGAGATACATCAATAGGGGTTCAAACTCGTTCCTCTTTCAAGAATTTTTGTGCTAACCCCGCCTTCCTTTCTCAAATCGAACCTAAATGCATTGACGAGGCCATAAAAGATGATTTTTGGGTTATTGCAATACAAGAGGAATTGAATCAATTTGAGAGGAATAAGGTATGGAAGCTTGTTCCTAGACCTAGTGACCATTTAGTCATTGGTACTAAATGGGTCTTTAGAAACAAGCAAGATGAAAATGGTATCGTGGTTAGAAACAAGTCTAGATTAGTGGCCAAAGGTTTCAACCAAGAAGAAGGTATCGATTACGAAGAAACCTTCGCTCTTGTGGCTTGATTAGAAGCCATAAGGATGTTCCTTGCCTATGCTAGTAGTAATAATTTTAAACTATTTCAAATGGATGTCAAAAGTGCTTTCTTGAATGGTTTTATTTCCGAAGAAGTATATGTCGAACAACCTCCCGGATTTGATAATTCTCTTCTTCCTAATCATGTATTCAAATTGACTAAGGCTCTCTATGGCTTGAAACAAGCTCCTAGAGCTTGGTATGAAAGGCTTAGTTCATTTCTTATTTTAAATAATTTTACCAAAGGCAAGGTTGATAATACTTTGTTTATTAAATATATTAAAAATAATTTTTTTATTATGCAAATTTATCTTGACGATATTATTTTTGGGTCTTCGGATGAATCACTATGTAAATCATTTGCCAAATGTATGAGTCATAAATTTGAAATGAGTTTAATGGGTGAATTAACTTTCTTTTTAGGATTACAAATCAAACAACTTAGTGATGGTATATTTCTTAACCAATCTAAATTTACATTAGAATTGTTAAAACGATTTAACATTGATAATTCAAAAGCAATAAATACCCCTATGAGTACTGCGACTAAGTTAGATATGGATGAAAATAGTGAAAATTTCGATCAAAAAATATATAGGGGAATGATAGGTAGTCTACTCTACCTCACCGCGACTAGACCGGATATTATGTTTAGTGTAGGACTTTGCGCTAGGTTTCAATCAAATCCTAAATTATCTCATCTTAAAAGTGTTAAAAGAATATTTAGGTATCTTAAAGGAACTCCAAATTTAGGATTGTGGTATCCAAAATCTAAAAAATTTGATTTAATAGCTTATGTAGATGTCGATTTTGGCGGATGCAGGATAGATAGAAAAAGTACATCCGGAACATGCCAAATTTTAGGACATGCACTTGTTTCTTGGACTTCCAAGAAACAAAATTCAGTTGCACTATCTACGGTGGAAGCCGAATACATTGCTGCAAGTGCATGCTGTGCACAAGTTGTTTGGATGAAAAATACATTAGAAGACTATGGAATTCACTTTAAAAATATTCCTATAAAATGTGATAATACTAGTGCCATATGTCTTACTAAAAATCCAATTCAGCACTCTAGAACTAAGTACATCGACGTTAGGCATCATTTCATACGCGATCATGTCCTTAATAATAATGTTGTTCTAGAATTCATTGATAGAAAGCATCAATTAGTAGATATATTTACAAAAGCTTTGAATGAAGACCAATTTGAATTCATTAGAAGGGAACTAGGTATGTTAAATTTGTTAGGATCGAGAGCACTAAGAGGGGGGGGGGGGGGGGGGTGAATTAGTGCAGCGGAAATCTTTCAGCGATTAAAAACGAAAGCTACGTTCGTTTGATAAAAACTATTTTGATGCAAAAGTCGATTCTAAGAATACTTATGATTAAGTATAGTTTATGTCTAAACACAGTTTGCGTCTAAGCGCAGTTTACGCAGTTTGCGTCTAAATGCAGTTTGCGTCTAAATGCAGATTGCGTCTAAGCGCAGTTTGGCGCAGTTTGCGTTTAAGCGCAGTTTGCATCTAAGATCAGATTGCGTCTAAGCGCAGTGCAGTTTGCGTCTAAACGCAGTTTTACGTCTAAACACAGTTTTATGTCTAAACGTAGTTTTACATCTAAACGCAGTTTGCGTATAAATGCAGTTTTACGTCTAAACGTAGTTTTACGTCTAAACGTAGTTTGCGTCTAAACGCAGTTTTACGTCTAAACGTAATTTTACGTTTAAAAGTAGTTTACGTCTAAAACACAGTTTTACGTCTAAACACAGTTTGCATAGTTTACGTCAAAAACACAGTTTTACGGGAATCTGAACTTAGAAACTTCGTTCGTAAAAGCGCAGAAGACAGTTTTGCAGAATCAAAACGTAAACGTAAACTGTAATGTATGAAAACACCGATTTATGTCTGAATGCAGATTCGGAAAGATCAGCACTTAGAAACTTGTTCGTAAAGGCACAGAGAGCAGTAGCTATGTAGGAGGTTTGCAGTAATGATAAAGTGCTCAAAATAAACCCAAACCAGAGATTTAGAGTGGTTCGGTCAGTCTTGACCTACTCCACTTTTGGCTTCCTCCACCGATGAGGTCACCGACGTCAACTAGAGGCCTTCCTTCAATAGGCGAAGGCCAACTACCCTTTTACAGATTCACTCCTTTTGATGGGCTCAGGAGACAACCCTTACAGGACCTTTCTCTCCTCTCTTTACAACTCAAGACTTGAAGAACAGAAAGAGGAGAACTTTAGGACTTTACACAAATTTGAGCTCTTAGAATCACGAAAAAGATTAAGAATTCAGTGTAGGTCTGTATCTTTTCAATGCTGAATGGGTGGGGTATTTATAGGCCCCAACCCAATTCAAATTTGGAGCTCAAAACGATCAAATCCCGAAATTTCGGGATTAGGCGGTTGCATCTCCTGACTGGAGAGGTTGCACCGCCTAGCAGAGCTCGAAGACTGTGCCTCTGGGCGGTGCTACCTCTGTCAGGGGCAGTTGCACCTCTCTACCAGAGCTCGAAGACCGAGCTCAGGCGGTGCCACCTCTCTGTTAGGGAGGTTGCACCACCCAGTCTAGCTCGAAGACTGAGCTCAGGCGGTGCCACCTCCTGGCTGGGGCGGTTGCACCACCCAGTCTCGCTGGGAGACTTAGCCCAGGCGGTGCCACCTCCTGGCCTAGGCGGTTGCACCTCCTAGTGCAATCAGGGTCCGAATGGTTAGCTCCATTCGGCCCAATTTTAGTCTTTCAGGGGCCCAATTGCCCCAAGATTAAGCTAATGGGATCACCTCCCATTTTCCAACTTAATCAACGTGCTAACTACGATTAGATCTAAGACAATTTCTGTAGCTTTGCTTCAGTGCGTCAATCGCTTCTTCCGGTGAGTTTCCGGCGAACTTCCGTCGATCATCCGATGAACCCTCGGTGATGCTCCTGCGGACTTCCGGCAAACTCCTGGACTTTGCGACGATCCACTTGGCGAGTTCCGACGAGCTTCGCTTGGCAAGCTTCTAGACTTCTCGGATCTGTTCTCGCAGAACCTCCGACGACCGTCCGAACTTCCGTTGAACTCTCGAACTCCCAACGTGATCATGAACTTGACTCCGGCGCAACTCCTGCTGCTTGTCGAACTTTCATCGTAGTTAATCCTGCACACTTATCTCAACACATAGATTAGACAACAAATGACAATTGACTTCATCATCAAAATTCGAGATTCAACAATCTCCCCCTTTTTGATGATGACAATCAATTGATAATGGAGTTATCCTTAACTCCCCCTATCTATATGCCATAGTTGAGATAAGTCAACCTTGAATTTAAGACCTAAGAATTCAAGTGACCTATTGATAAGTTAGATCAGTTAAACTTATCAATACTCCCATCATGATACTCATCATGATGTATCTCTTCAAAAATGATGTCAAGACTTGACATACATCATCAAGTTTGTATGATTGTGTTTGTAACTATTCATCATGTAGTTTGAACATTATCATATAAAGCTGTGAAGCACTATTACATGATGCACACATTAGCAAGTTTTGCATTTTCTTCACATGATAAGATATCAACTTAGGGCATAATGCAAACTTTAGCACATGTTCATATATCTCTTGGTGATGCAAGGATGGCATAATCATAGCAGTGTTTATAGCATTACTCATAGTATTTCTAATCATGGCAGTGTGTATCAATTCATATATCTCCCCCTTTGTCATCAACAAAAAGCATAGTAATTATGATACCATGAAAATAATAATAGCAAGCTTATAGAGGAATTTTACATAGATTGCTTTAAATACTTCTTCCCCTTTTTGTTATAATCCATTGTCTATATAAAGATTTTGCAGGATGGAATACATACACATGAATCACTTCATCAAATCTATTTCAGAAACTTATTTTTCATGAAAGTATACGAGAAAATCTGTTTTATAGCATTCGAATAAATAAGATGCATTCGGACAAGATTTTGTTGCAGATTTTCACATATAATCATAGAAGCATGGCAATCAAGTGATTTGATCATTCAATATAGTCCGAAAAATAATTTTAACAAATTTATCTATTCGGACACATCAGCATTCCTAATTATCTTCGAATGAAATCAAATTGTTCTTCACTTAGAGGTTTTGTAAAAATGTCAGCTAGTTGATGTTTAGTATCAATGAACTCTACGGTTACGTCATGATTAGTGACATGATCTCGTATAAAGTGATGTCTAATATCAATATGTTTTGTTCTTGAGTGTTGTATAGGATTCTTAGTTAAGAATATTGTGTTAGGATCGGAGCGACACTAAGAGGGGGGGGTGAATTAGTGCAGCGGATTAAAATGTTGATTTCGACAAATCTTTCGTACGATAAAAATCAGAATCGGAAGTGATTAACTTGAAAGTGTATTCGCAAAGTTGAGCAGCAAAGATAATGATGAAACAAAGCAAGTAAGAAGGTTTGCAGTAATGTAAATGATAATAAGAAATGCAAACCAGAGATTACGCCGTTTTTAAAGTGGTTCGGTCAAGTGACCTACATCCACTTGCGAGGCCCCTCTTCGATGAGGCTCCCACCTTCCACTAGCAAATCTCTTGAAAGTGAAGGGTGTATACCCCTCTTACAACTTTTACAAGCGGTTCACTCTCTTACAGATTTTCAGAAAGAAGGAAGGAGGTGAACACTAGCAAATTGAAAACAAGACAAGCTAACACTTTTCTAAGGCCTTTCTCTCAAACACTTGCTGCTCAAAAAGTTGTCATCTCAGCTGAGATTTGAGGGGTATTTATAGGCCTCAAGAGGATTCAAATTTGAGCTCCAAAATTTGAATTCTCTTAGGGTTCCCGATGTTGGAGGTGCCACCGCCCAGCCAAGCGGTGCCACCGCCCAGCGCTCGGGTGTTGGACGGTGCAACCGCCCAGCCCAGGAGGTGTCACCGCCAGTCTAGGCGGTGCCACCGCCTAGGCCAAATCAGCTCACTGGTTGAGCTCCAAACTTGGCCCAAACCAGTCCGAACTCGGGCCCAATTAGCCCCTACTTGGGTTATAGGATTAACACCTAATCCTAACTCTAATTAACATGATAACTATGAATTTAAAGACATTTTATAAGCTATTACAAAGTCCGTAAGTCAAGACTTCTTCCGGCGAGCTTTCGGCGAACTTCCGACGGTCTTCCGATAAACTCTCGGAAACCATTCTGCGGACTCCCAACAAGCTCCTAGACTTCACGATTTGATCTTGGCGAGTTCCAATGAGCTTCTTCGGAAAGCTCCGATCATTCTCGGTGAGCTCCGCGAACTTCCAACGAACCTTCCGGCGAGCTTCCGAAAAACCCTTCGGCAAGCTCCCTACTCATTCTTGGCTAGTTTCGGCAACATTCCCGACGAACCTTCGGACTTCCGTCGAACTCTAGAACTCGCAATGAATCCTTCGTGCTTGACTCTGACACTTTGTTTTGCTTTATGTCTTCGTCGTTATCGTAGTTAATCCTGCACACACAAGCAAAAACTCTACTCCGACCTAGACAATTATTATAAAGCGAATTGACATTCTATTGCTCGGCACGTCATTGGTTGGGGCTTCGTCCGATTCTTCGGCGCATCATCCTCTCTTGCGGCTTGTTGCCCAATCGGCGGTTGACCTCCGCAACGCCGATATCCTTGGCATAGTTTCGCTCTCCTTGGCCCGATGCCCGACGTTCGAAGCGTTCAACCATCCAATATCCTAACGTGATCTCTTCCAGCGCAACGTCAATTCCTCCTGCGTCAACTGTCTAAACCTGATCGAGTAGACCTGCATCACTCAAAATACAGTTAAACATCTAAACACAATCAATTAGTTTCATCATCAAAATCTGAGATTCAACAATCTCCCCCTTTTTGATGATGACAACTAATTGATGACTAACGGAGTTAACCTTAACTCCCGGAGTTTAAACAAACTCCCCCTATCAATATGCCATATTGATAGAACCTTGAATTCAAACAGAATTCAAGTCATTGCAATATTCATCATGAATACTTGCAACACATCATCATGAACATATGCATAAAACTTATGCATCATATGTCATGTCATCAACATACTTCTCCCCCTTTGTCATCAACAAAAAGGAGAAGTACCACAATCAAGTGTTTGTTATATGGGTTCAACTTATTGCATGAAAAACATAATATCAAGTTTTATCATCATGCAATCTAACGATTAAAGATGTGTAAGTTTAACATGCTTGGTCTTCTTGAGATAGCTATTGATTGCTTCTCTTTAGACTACTAGCTATCAGTTTTCACGATATGCAAGTTGCAAGCTAGCAAATTTTTGCTTCCTTTGCAATGTTTGAGCTAGCAATTTTGCTTCTGTAGCAAGTTAGCATATTTTACATTTTGAGATTGCAACTATTGGCTTCTCTTTAGACTATAAGATAGCAATTTTCACACTATGCAAGTTTTACTACATACAAGCTAGCAAAAAAAATTACGAAAGCAAATACAAGATAGCTTTCTTGTGTAAGCTCATGATTTTTGCTTCTTATTGCAATGTGCAAGTTGCAACTTTTGCTTCTTTTGCAATGTGTAAGTTTTCAAATTTTGCATCTTGAGCGAGCAATATTTCTCCCCCTTTGTCATTGTCAAAAAGAAAAGAAGAATACAGTTTTGTTGTTCTTTTTCCTTTTACAACGATTTCAAAATCATGACAAAGGATGAATAATCAAGTTATGAATGTCAAGACAATTTTTCATCATGAATATTTTATCATTGCATGGATCATTATCATAAGTTGAAGTATTACATGCATATTTTCGAAAACCTTATATTTCATTCATGCACGATATTGAATAAATCGATCGACATTATGAGGATATCATACATGATACTAAAATTTTTAACTATTTATCAATATTTTGATCATGGTACCAAACAATCATCATTTAGAGCATTCATGATACAAAACATTAAATCAACATTTATCATTTTAGCAACAACTCATAGCATTTTAAATCATGATTTACATCATATGCAATACATCATATGCAATACATAACATCAAAATTAGAAAGCACAAGTATTGCATGCATCATTGTAAATCATAAATGTTTCATGATGGTATAAATTTTGTCAAATTATATCCTACCATGCATGATCAAAACTTCTCCCCGTTTTATCATTGAAAACAAGAAAGAAGTAGGGAAGAGCATAACATTTGTGTAAAATATTTCAATCATTTCAAGGCATTTATATCATAGATATAAAGAAATCATATCATCAAAGATAAGACCATTTGAATACTAAAAGACATGATTCATTTTATCAAATCTCTTCATTTTATAAATAACAAAAATTGTAGGTGTACAAAGAAGAGATTGTGATTAAAAAAGAATCTCAAGTAGTAAATCCAAGAAATCAAGATCATAATTTAAATACAACCTCATTCAAATTCAAATCATCAAATTCATCAAAATCTCAACATTACTTTCAAGAGATTCAAAATGGTATACATAGATTTATCATAATAATCATCAAGATCAATAAGATAGAGAAAATTAAATTTTCAAGGAAAAAATATTTTTCTCTTTTTAGTTGTTTCAATTCATATGATTTTATTTCATTTATGCCAAATAAAAACATGTATCATGTTTAAAACCGAAAGTGTAAGATTTATTACAACAAAGATCAATAAGGCACTTCCATTATAGTAAAAATCAATAATCCATAAATCGCAAGATTCATCATGCATAATTTTAAAATTTATTAAGCATGATCATTATGCATGACACTAAAACATGGTTTCAAAATGTTTAATATTTTCATTGCACAATTTAATCATTATGCATCATCATATTTTCAAATTCGAACATGCACAATTTCAAAACTATATCTTTTATTTTTCATGCATGATACAAATAACTCAATCATCAATATCGGCATATCATACATGATATTCAAGCATTCATGATAAATCATTTTGGCAACATGATCATAGCTATTCAAATGATAGTATCTAAATGTCAAAATTCATTGCATCCTATCATGCATGATCATTAACTTCTTATTTGAATTTCATGCATTATTTTGTTTCATCACATAAGGAATATCAAGAAGAGTTATTGGGTGATGAGATAAATATTTCATGAGTACAAGGAATTGCATGAAAATCATATCATGAAAAGATAATAATAGAAAAATCTCCTCTTAAATAATCAAGAAAAAATCTTAGGAGATCATGATATAGATAAAATTCATTCAATCTTAGAATAAGATATTAATTCAAGCATATAAAATTTCTCAATTCATTATGAATCATAAAAAGAATTGTGGTTTCGAAATATCACGATTCATTTAGAAAAATTTTCTCTTTAGTGCACGATAAGAAGAAATATAGCAATGATACCAATCATAATTCATTTGGATAATAGATGCTAAAAAGGAATATTGAGGATACAAGATCTTGATTTTTATAGAGTAAATCTCAAGTTATAAATCTCAAAAAATCAAGATAAAGCTCATTCAAATTAAAATCATCAAATCAAAATCATTTTCAAGATATTCATAAAAAGATGATAAAATAGATTCATCAAACTAAGAATTTTCAAGAAAAATACTTTTATCTATTTAGTTGTTTCATATAAGTATGCCTTTGTCCTTTTTGTGCCAAAAAATATATATATATCATCAATCATTTAGGATCGAAAAACAAATTTCTTCATAACAACCATCAAGATCATTATGTATAACTTTTAAAATCTCATGCATAAAATGGTATTAAAACATTTAATATTTTCATTCCATCATTTTGCATTTTTATTGAACATAATTTTGAATGATTCTTATAGATAACTAAAACTTCTTTAGTTTTAATTTATATGATTAACTTTATCTTAGCATGCTCAAATTTTGTTCATATGTCAAAACCATACATCATGTTTGAAAACCAAAGACAAGGTTAAAAAAAAAATCATCAAGCCTTCCTTTCAAAAGTCATGCATCGTCATTGAAAATAAATATAGAAATCGTCAAAAGACACATTCTTGCTTCTCAAGCACATACATAAGATTAATCTTACTAGGTGTATAAGCATTAGATTTATATCTAACATTTTATTGCATTAACATAACACATGTAATTTTCAAGAAAATTAATCCTAAACTAAATTAAAAATAACTCATGAAAGTATTATGTAATTTCGAAATAAATTAGGGGGATTTCGATTACCTCATTTTTGAAAGTGGTTGAGGCATAGTTTGCCACCTCGCCTTTCTTGATTTTCTCCTCGTCTTCGGAAGAGCTTAATTCATCCCAATTTTTATTCTTCTTGCGTTCAAAGCAAGTAGTTCCATTCTTTTTTCTTTTTAATTTTTGTTTCATTTGTAGTTTAAGTTCATCATCACTTGAGCTTATGCTCGAGTGGTCTTCATGTGTTCTATGTCCGAAATCCTTCCTGTCCTTTGGAAGGTTATTCTCGAGTTTCCTTTTTGTCACATTGTTCATTTCGTAGGTCATTAGAGACCCAATAAGTTCTTCGAGCGGGAATGTTTTAAGGTCCTTGGCCTCTTGAATAGCCATAACTTTTGGATCCCAACATTTTGGAAGGGATCTTAAGATTTTAGTGACTAGTTCAAAATTAGAAAAACTTTTACCAAGAGCTTTGAGTCCATTGATGACATCCATGAAATTGGTGTACATGTCTCCGATGGACTCACTTGGTTTCATCCGAAAAAGTTCGTAAGAATGCATAAGAATATTGATTTTGGACTCTTTCACTCGGCTAGTGCCTTCATGAGTGACCTCTAGAGTTCTCCAAATATCAAAAGCCGAGTCACACATCGAAATGCGATTAAATTCATTTTTGTCAAATGCACAATATAAGGCATTCATAGCCTTTGCATTTAGAGAAAACATCTTCTTCTCCAAAT
This sequence comes from Musa acuminata AAA Group, assembly GCF_036884655.1. Taxonomy (NCBI): domain Eukaryota; kingdom Viridiplantae; phylum Streptophyta; class Magnoliopsida; order Zingiberales; family Musaceae; genus Musa; species Musa acuminata. The sequence goes on from NC_088340.1 coordinate 15,688,626, forward strand.
CATTCCAATGGTTCATTGGAAGAGAAGAAATTTCAAATCCATTTTCGACTATGTGCCATAAATTCAAATCCAAAGAAAGTAAGAAAACTCTCATTCGAGTTTTCCAATAAGTGTAGTCCGTCCCATTGAAAAAGGGAGGACAAATGAGAGAGTGACCCTCTTGAAAGCCGTAAAGAGCCATTTCTATTTGGGTGTTAAACCAAGGTAGAAAAACGTGGCTCTGATACCAATTGTTAGGATCGGAGCGACACTAAGAAGGGAGGGTGAATTAGTGCAGCGGATTAAAACATTGATTTCGACAAATCTTTCGTACGATAAAAATCAGAATCGGAAGTGATTAACTTGAAAGCATATTCGCAAAGTTGAGCAGCAAAGATAATGATGAAACAAAGCAAGTAAGAAGGTTTGCAGTAATGTAAATGATAATAAGAAATGCAAACCAGAGATTACGCTGTTTTTAAAGTGGTTCGGTCAAGTGACCTACATCTACTTGCGAGGCCCCTCTTCGATGAGGCTCCCACCTTCCACTAGCAAATCTCTTGAAAGTGAAGGGTGAATACCCCTCTTACAACTTTTACAAGCGGTTCACTCTCTTACAGATTTTCAGAAAGAAGGAAGGAGGTGAACACTAGCAAATTGAAAACAAGACAAACTAACACTTTTCTAAGGCCTTTCTCTCAAACACTTGCTGCTCAAAAAGTTGTCATCTCAGCTGAGATTTGAGGGGTATTTATAGGCCTCAAGAGGATTCAAATTTGGGCTCCAAAATTTGAATTCTCTTAGGGTTCCCGATGCTGGAGGTGCCACCGCCCAGCCAAGCGGTGCCACCGCCCAGCGCTCGGGTGTTGGACGGTGCAACCGCCCAGCCCAGGAGGTGTCACCGCCAGTCTAGGCGGTGCCACCGCCTAGGCCAAATCAGCTCAATGGTTGAGCTCCAAACTTGGCCCAAACCAGTCCGAACTCGGGCCCAATTAGCCCCTACTTGGGTTATAGGATTAACACCTAATCCTAACTCTAATTAACATGATAACTATGAATTTAAAGACATTTTATAAGCTATTACAAAGTCCGTAAGTCAAGACTTCTTCCGGCGAGCTTTCGGCGAACTCTCGACGGTCTTCCGATAAACTCTCGGAAACCATTATGCGGACTCCCGACAAGCTCCTAGACTTCACGATTTGATCTTGGCGAGTTCCAACGAGCTTCTTCGGAAAGCTCCGATCATTCTCGGTGAGCTCCGTGAACGTCCAACGAACCTTCCGGCGAGCTTCCGAAAAACCCTTCGGCAAGCTCCCTACTCATTCTTGGCTAGTTTCGGCAGCATTCCCGACGAACCTTCGGACTTCCATCGAACTCTAGAACTCGCAATGAATCCTTCGTGCTTGACTCCGACACTTTGTTTTGCTTTATGTCTTCGTCGTTATCGTAGTTAATCCTGCACACACAAGCAAAAACTCTACTCCGACCTAGACAATTATTATAAAGCGAATTGACATTCTGTTGCCCGGCACGTCATTGGTTGGGGCTTCATCCGATTCTTCGGCGCATCATCCTCTCTTGCGGCTTGTTGCCCAATCGGCGGTTGACCTCCGCAACGCCGATATCCTTGGCACAGTTTCGCTCTCCTTGGCCCGATGCCCGACGTTCGAAGCGTTCAGCCATCCAATATCCTAACGTGATCTCTTCCAACGCAACGTCAATTCCTCCTGCATCAACTGTCTAAACCTGATCGAGTAGACCTGCATCACTCAAAATACAGTTAAACATCTAAACACAATCTATTAGTTTCATCATCAAAATCTGAGATTCAACATATTGCACTCGTGTTATCACATTTAATGGGAATATCTTTAAGATTAACTTTGTAATCTTCTAAAGTGTTTTTCATCCATACAACTTGTGCACCGCATGCACTTGCTGCAATATATTCAGCTTCGGTTGTTGATAGAGCAACCGAGCTTTGTTTCTTAGATGACCAGGAAACAAGGGCATGTCCTAAAAATTGACATGATCCTGATGTGCTTTTTCTATCTAGTCTACAGCCAGCGAAGTCCGCATCAGCATAAGCTGTTAACTCAAAATTTTTTGATTTTGGGTACCATAATCCTATTTTTGTTGTTCTATTAAGATATCTAAGTATTCTTTTAACTGCTTTGAGATGAGATATCTTAGGGTTTGATTGAAATCTAGCACAAAGTCCTACACTGAACATGATATCTGGTCTGGTGGCAGTGAGGTAAAGTAAACTTCCTATCATACCCCTATAAGTTTTTTGATCAAAGCTTTCTCCACTTTCATCAATTTCTAACTTAGTGGAGGTGCTCATAGGAGTGTTACTAGCCTTTGAGTTGTTCATATTAAACCTTTTTAATAAATTCATGGCATATTTAGTTTGACTAATAAAGATGCCATTGCTTAGTTGTTTGATTTGTAAACCTAAGAAGAATGTTAATTCTCCCATTAAGCTCATTTCGAATTCAAGACTCATAGTTTTAGCAAAAGATTCACACAGAGATTCATTTATAGAGCCAAAGATAATATCATCAACATAAATCTGAACAATAAGAAAATTATTTTCAAAATTCTTGATAAACAATGTAGTATCAACCTTGCCTTTTGTAAAGTTATTTTTAATAAGAAAGAACTAAGTCTCTCATACCAAGCCCTTGGGGCTTGTTTTAAACCATAGAGAGCTTTAGTTAATCTAAACACATGATTAGGGAGGCTATTATTTTCAAATCCAGGAGGTTGTTCAACATAAACTTCTTCGGAAATAAAGCCATTTAGAAAAGCGCTTTTAACATCCATTTGAAATAACTTAAAATTATTACTACTAGCTTAGGCAAGGAGCATTCTTATGGCTTCCAATCGAGCCACAAGTGCGAAGGTTTCTTCGTAATCGATACCTTCTTCTTGGTTGAAACCTTTGGCCACTAATCTAGCCTTGTTTCTAACCACGATACCATTTTCATCTTGCTTGTTTCTGAAAACCCATTTAGTACCAATAACTAAATGGTCATTTGGCCTAGGAACAAGCTTCCACACCTCATTTCTCTCAAATTGATTCAATTCATCTTGCATTGTGATAATCTATGAATCATCTTTCATGGCTTCGTCAACGTATTTGGGTTCAATTTGGGAGAGAAAGGCGGCGTTTGCACAAAAAGTTTTAAGAGAAGATCGTGTTTGAACCCACTTTGACGTGTCTCCTAAGATTAGCTCCTTGGGATGAGCATCTACATACTTCCAATCCTTGGGTAAGGATATTTCGGGAGTGGATGCATCCAAGTTGCTAGTTGGAGAAGGGGTTTCATTTAAATTCAAGGAATCAAAATTAACATCTTCGTCAAGATCATTTTTCGTGATTTCGGAAATCTCATTGAAAACAACATGAACGGATTCTTCGATAATTAAAGTTCTTTTATTGAAGATACGAAAGGCTTTAGAAACAGTAGAATAACCAAGAAGGATTCCTTCATCGGATTTAGCATCAAATTTTCCTAAGTTGTCCTTTTCATTTAAGATAAAACACTTACACCCAAAGACTTTAAAATATGAAACATTGGGTTTTTTATTGTTCCATAACTCATAGGGAGTTTTGGTTAGTAGAGGTCTTACTAGAACTCTATTCAAAATGTAGCATGCAGTATTTACGGCTTCGGCCCAAAAATATTTGGGTAGGTTGTGTTCATTCAACATGGTTCTTGCCATTTCTTGTAAATTTCGATTTTTTCTTTCTACAACTCCATTTTGTTGAGGATTTCTAGGAGTAGAGAAATTATGGTTGTATCCATTGAGTTCACAAAATTCTTGGAAATCATGGTTTTGAAATTCACCACCATGATCACTTCTAATTGATGAAATCATAGACCCTTTCTCATTCTGAACAAGTTTGCAAAACTTGGTAAAAGATCTAAGGCACTCACTTTTCTGTTTTAAGAAGTAAGTCCATGTGTATCTACTATAGTCATCCACGATGACGAAGGCGTATTTGTTACCTCCTAGGCTTGATGTGGAGATTGGTCCGAACAAGTTCATATGGATCAATTGTAAGGGCCTAGAGGTGCTTATTTGATTTTTAGATTTGAAGCTACTCTTAATTTGTTTACCTAATTGGCAAGCATCACATACATTATCTTTGATGAACTTGATATGAGGAATTCCTCTTACAAGTTCTTTGGATGATATTTGAGTGATTAGTTTCATGCTAGCATGACCTAATCTTCTATGCCATATCCAAGCATCCTCATTCAAAGCAGAAAAACACATTTCATTACACAAATCATTGATGTCAATAGTGTATACGTTATTTTGTTTCAATGCAATCATAGATATATTTTTGTGTGGTTTTTCAATGATGTAAGCATTAGATTCAAATCTTATAATATATCCTTTATCACATAATTGACTAATGCTCAAGAGGTTATGTTTTAAACCATCAACTAGCAAAACATCTTCAATAGAGAAGTTGGATTTGTTACCATGGTTCCTTTGCCAATGATTTTACCCTTGTTGTTGTCTCGGAAGGTGACATATCCTTCGTCTATGCTAGTGAGTTTAGAGAATTGAGATGGATCTCCGGTCATATGCCTTGAGCATCCACTATCAAGGTACTATCTCTTGCTCCTAGCTTGCGATGGTTTAGTTTTCTACAAGAAAGGATGAGGTTTAGGTACCCATTTGCTTTTGGGTGCCTCATAAATAGATCTACATTTCTTATCATGTTGCATAGAATTTGTCATGGTTCCTTTAGGAACCCAAATCAATTTGTTTGGACTTATTTTCTTGAATGGACAACAATGTGTCTTGTGTCCAAATTTACAACAGAAGTTACATTTATCTTGATGTCGAATATGTAAGATGGAGCCTTTTATGAAGGTGGTTGGATTTTGGTGAGGACTTCTCACGAATCCAATTCCACTTCTTTTGGGAACGTGACCCTTGTTTGTAAGGATCATGTTCAATGACTTGCTACCAACCTCGAATTTCTTCAAGGTGTCCTTAAGTAGCAAGTTTTCTTTTTGGAGAGTTTCTAGATCATGGCATTTTATGCATGGGCTTAAACTATCATGATGTTCAGCATTTAACTTATCGAAATTACAAATAAGACTATCATGCTCCTTTTTTAGCAATTTGTATTTACTACTGATAGTCTTACACTCATCAAACAATTCATGGAAAGCATTTAATAATTCATCGAATGATAAATCTGCATCTATTGAATTTGTTACCTCATCTTCGATGGCCATTAAGGCGTAATGAGCAACTTGCTCGGTGTTGGACTCCTCTTCTTCGGATGCGCTCGAGTAATCCCATGTTGCTTGAAGCGCCTTCTTCTTTGATGTTCTCCTTTTGACTTGGGGACAATCACTCTTGTAGTGTCCCGGCTTTTTGCATTCATAGCAGATTACTTGGTCCTTCTTGGGTTCAAGTTTATTTTTTGTATCATTCTTAAACTTGTTTCTTTTAAAGAACTTTTTAAACTTTCTTGTTAGAAGTGCCAAGTCATCATCACAGTCCTCATCACTTGAATTTTCTCTCAAGTGGCATTCAGAAGTTTTGAGTGCCATATCCTTCCTGTTCTTTGGAAGGATGTTTTCTTGCTCTTCATGAGCTTTACAAGTCATTTCGTAGGTCATTAATGACCCGATTAGTTCTTCAAGAGGGAAATTTCGCAGATCTTTTGCCTCTTGAATAGCAGTGACTTTAGGATCCAAACTCTTAGGAAGGGATCTTAGTATCTTATTAACAAGCTCAAAATCCGAAAAGCTCTTTCCGAGTCCTTTTAGACCGTTGACGACATCCGTGAAACGGGTAAACATGTCGCCAATGGTTTCACTCGGTTTCATCCGAAAAAGTTCGAAAGAATGTAACAACAAATTGATTTTTGACTCTTTTACTCTACTTGTGCCTTCATGGGTCACTTCAAGTGTGTGCCAAATATCAAATGCAGTTTCACAAGTTGAAACACGGTTAAACTCGTTTTTATCAAGTGCACAAAATAAGGCATTCATAGCCTTTGCATTAAGAGCGAAAGCCTTCTTCTCCAAATCATTCCAATCGATCATTGGAAGAGAAGACTTCGAAAATCCATTTTCGACAAGATTCCACAGTTCAAAATCCATAGAAATAAGAAAGATCCTCATTCGGGTCTTCTAGTAGGTGTAGTCCGTCCCACAGAACATGGGTGGATGCATAATAGAATGCCCCTCTTGGTTTCCGGCGTATGCCATTTCTCTTGGGTTTTAATCCGTTAGAGAGTTAACCTTGCTCTGATACCAATTGTTAGGATCGAGAGCACTAAGAGGGGGGGGGGTGAATTAGTGCAGCGGAAATCTTTCAACGATTAAAAACGAAAGCTGTGTTCGTTTGATAAAAACTATTTTGATGTAAAAGCTGATTCTAAGAATACTTATGATTAAGTACAGTTTATGTCTAAACACAGTTTGCGTCTAAGCGCAGTTTACGCAGTTTGCGTCTAAATGCAGTTTGCGTCTAAATGCAGATTATGTCTAAGCGTAGTTTGGCGCAGTTTGCATTTAAGCGCAGTTTGCGTCTAAGATCAGATTGCGTCTAAGCGCAGTGCAGTTTGCGTCTAAACGCAGTTTTACGTCTAAACACAATTTTACGTCTAAACGTAGTTTTACGTCTAAACGCAGTTTGCGTCTAAAAGCAATTTTACGTCTAAACGTAGTTTTACATCTAAACGCAGTTTGCGTCTAAACGTAGTTTTACGTCTAAATGTAGTTTTACGTTTAAAAGTAGTTTACGTCTAAAACACAGTTTTACGTCTAAACACAGTTTGCTCAGTTTACATCAAAAACATAGTTTTACGGGAATCTGAACTTACAAACTTCGTTCGTAAAAGCGCAGAAGACAGTTTTGCAGAATCAAAACGTAAACGTAAACTGTAATGTATGAAAACACCGATTTACGTCTGAATGCAGATTCGGAAAGATCAGCACTTAGAAACTTGTTCGTGTTGAATCTCGGATTTTGATGATATAATCAATTGGTGGGTTAATTGATCTAATCCATATTATTGAGTTAAGTATGCAGGATTAACTATGATAACCAGAAAACATAAAGCAAGGATACCGGAGTCGAGCTCAATGGACGTTTAAGAGACCGAAGAATCATCGGAGATGCTGCCGGAACCAACCGAGAAGAAATCGGGAACGTGTCAGAAGTTCGCCGAAGAAATCGTCGGAGGCTCGCGGAGATCACCGAGAAGGCTCGGCTACTCGTTAAAGTCATCACAAAGATTGGGAGCTTGTAGGGAGTCCGTCGGAAGAAGTTCGTCGGAAAGCTCGCCGGAACAAGACTCGACGTTCGCGGTTAAAAAACTTGCTTAGGATGTTTTTTTTTGTGTTATGTAGTTCACCTGTATTTAGGATTAGGATTAAGAGATAATCCTATATCCTGGTTAGGGGCCAACTGGGCCCAAAGTCAGATTTGGTTTGGGCTAAAATTAAGCCAAACCAATGAATCGGAAAGCCAGGCGGTGGCACCGCCTGGCTAGGCGGTGACACCTCCTTGGCTGGGCGGTTGCACCGTCCAGCACCCGAGCGCTGGGCGGTGGCACCGCCTGGCTGGGCGGTGGCACCGCCTGGCTGGGCGGTGGCACCTCCAGCACCGGGAACCCTAAGAGAATTTAAATTTTGAAGCCCAAAATTTGAATCTTCTTGAGGCCTATAAATACCCCTCAAATCTCAGCTGAGGTTACAACTTTTGAGAAGCATTTTGATTGAGAGAAAAGTCTTAGAAAGTCTTAGCAAGTCTTGTTTTCAATTTGCTAGAGAGTTCTCCTTCTTCTTTCTTATTGAAAATTTGTAAGAGGTTGAGCTGCTTGTAAAAGGTTGTAAGAGGGGTGTTTACCCATCCATTTCAAGAGACTTGCTAGTGGAAGGTGGGAGCCTCATCGAAGAGGGGCCTCGCAAGTGGAGTAGGTCATTTGACCGAAGCACTCTAAAAATCGGCGTAATCTCTGGTTTGCTTTTTATTATTGTCATTTACATTACTGCAAATCTTCTTACTGCTTTAGTTCCTTATTACTCTTGCTGCGCAACTTTAAGAATACGTTTTCAAGTTAAATTTCTCAAGTTTCGTTCTTAATGTACGAAAGATTTTGTTAAAATCGAAGTTTTAATCCGCTGCACTAATTCACCCCCCCCTCTTAGTGCCGCTCCGATCCTAACAAGTGGTATCAGAGCAAGGTTATCTCTTATATTTGGTTTAATACCCAAGAGAGATGGCTTACTCCGGCATGCAAGAGGGCCATTCTATTGCACGACCACCTTTGTTTAATGGGTCGGATTACACATATTGGAAGACTCGCATGAGAATCTTCCTCATTTCTATGGACTTTGAGCTTTGGTCTATTGTCGATAATGGATTTCAAAAATCTTCTCTTCCGATGAGCGAATGGGATGAATCGGAGAAGAAGGTTTTTGCTTTAAATGCAAAGGCTATGAATGCCTTGTTTTGTGCACTAGACAAAAACGAATTTAATCGTGTTTCAATGTGTGATTCGGCTTTTGATATTTGGAGAACTCTTGAGGTCACTCATGAAGGCACTAGCCGAGTGAAAGAGTCCAAAATCAACATCCTTGTGCACTCTTACGAACTTTTCCGAATGAAACCAAGTGAGTCCATCGGAGACATGTACACCCGATTTACGGATGTCATCAATGGACTCAAAGCTCTTGGTAAAGATTTTACTAACTTTGAACTAGTAACTAAAATCTTAAGATCCCTCCCTAAAAGTTGGGATCCAAAAGTTACGGCCATTCAAGAGGCCAAAGACCTTAAAGCATTCCCTCTTGAAAAACTCATTGGGTCTCTAATGACCTACGAAATGACATGTCAAGCTCATGACGAGCTCGAGAACCCCCTTCCAAAGAACAGGAAGGATATGGCACTCAAATCACAAGAAGACCACTTGAAAGGAACATCAAGTGATGAGGACAGTGACAATGACATTGCACTTTTGACTCAAAAATTTAAAAAATATTTAAGAAAGAACAGATTTAAAAATAACATAAAAAATAAATTTGAACAAAAGAAGGACCAAGTGATTTGCTATGAATGCAAAAAATCGGGACACTATAAGAACGATTGTCCTCAAGCCAAAAAGAGAACATCAAAAAAGAAGGCATTCAAAGCAACGTGGGATGATTCAAGCGCATCCGAAGAAGAGGAGTCCAACACCGAGCAAGTTGCTCATTACGCGCTAATGGCGTTAGGAGAAGAGGTATGTGATTTATTTAATGAAGATTTATCTTTTGAAGAACTATCTATCGCTTTTCATGAATTATTTGATGAATGTAGAACTGTTAGCAAGAAGTTAAGTATCTTAAAGAAAGAGCATGCTTTGCTACAAGATAAGTTTGATAGTCTTCAAACTCCTCCATGCTCTAAGTGTGAGCACTTAGAAGCAATAAAAAATGAAAATTTGCTTCTTAAGGAAACCTTAAACAAGTTTAAGGTTGGTAGCAAAGGATTAGATATGATCCTTGCACACAAGGGTCACATCGCAAATAGAAATGGAATTGGATTTGTAAAAGGATTACATCAAAATCCTACCACTTTCATAAAAGGACCTACATTACATGTTTCCTCTTATATGAAATGCAACTTTTATTGCAAATCCGGACATATTGCCTACAAATGCCCATTTCGGAAAATTAGTTCACAAAAAATAATATGGGTTCCTAAAGGAACTATAAAGAATTCAATCATAAATAACAAAGTTAGTGGGTCAATTTTTGAGGCACCCAAAATCAAATGGGTACTTAAAAATCATCCTCTTTTGTAGACAAACCCACAAGCTAGGAGCAAGAGATGGTATCTCGATAGTGGATGCTCAAGACATATGACTGGAGATCCATCTCATTTCTCTATGCTCACTAGCAAAGAAGAAGGGTACGTTACCTTCGGAGACAACAACAAGGGCAAAATCATTGGCAAAGGAACTATTGGTAACAAATTTAATTTTTCCATTGATGATGTCTTACTAGTTGATGGATTGAAACATAATCTCTTGAGTATTAGTCAACTATGCGATAAAGGTTACATCGTTAGATTTGAATCAAATATGTGCATTATTGAAAAACCAAATCATAACATGACTATGATTGCTTTAAAACAAAATAATGTCTATACCATCAATCTTGATGAACTAAGTAATGAAATGTGCTTCTCCGCCGTAAATGATGATGCTTGGCTTTGGCATAGGAGATTAGGCCATGTAAGCATGAAAACAATATCTAAGATCTCATCTCAAGAATTAGTACGAGGAATTCCAAATATAAAGTTTATTAAGGACAAAGTATGCAATGCATGTCAACTAGGCAAACAAATAAAAACAAGCTTCAAACCAAAAAATCAAATCAGCACTACTAGACCATTACAATTGATCCATTTGGACTTATTTGGACCAATTGATACAACAAGTCTAGGTGGAAGCAAATATGCTTTTGTGATTGTGGATGACTACTCTAGATACACTTGGACCTATTTCTTAGCTCACAAAAGTGATTGCTTCAAGTGTTTCTCTAAATTTTGTAAACTCACTCAAAACGAAAAAGGCTTCATGATTTCATCAATTCGGAGTGATCACGGTGGTGAATTCCAAAACCGTGACTTTCAAAATTTTTACGAAAGTAATGGGTACAATCACAACTTTTCAACTCCAAGAAATCCTCAACAAAATGGAGTAGTTGAAAGGAAAAATAGAAACCTACAAGAAATGACAAGAACTATGTTGAATGAACATAGTTTACCTAAGTACTTTTGGGCCGAAGCCGTAAATACGGCTTGCTACATCATGAATAGAGTCCAAATAAGACCATCCTTATCCAAAACTCCCTATGAATTATGGAATAACAAAAAACCAAACATCTCCTATTTTAAAGTTTTTGGTTGTAAATGCTTTATTTTAAATGAAAGGGATGCTTTAGGAAAATTTGATGCTAAATCCGATAAAGGCATCTTTCTTGGTTACTCTTCCGTTTCTAAAGCTTTTCGGGTTTTTAATAAAAGAACTTTAGTAATTGAAGAGTCTATTCATGTAGTTTTTAATGAAATTTCCGATTTAAAGAAAAATGATTTTGATGATGATCTTGGTTTTGATAATTTGAATTTAAATGAACCCTCTCCTCAAAATAGCCATTTGAATGCATCTTCTTCCGAAATTTCTTTACCAAAAGAATGGAAGTATGTAGATGCTCATCCAAAAGAGCAAATTATAGGAGATATATCAAAAGGGGTTCAAACTCGTTCTTCTTTCAAAAATTTCTATGCTAACGCCGCTTTCCTTTCTTAAATTGAACCTAAATGCATTGACGAAGCCTTAAAAGATGATTTTTGGATCATTGCAATGCAAGAAGAATTGAACCAATTTGAGAGGAATGAGGTATGGATACTTGTTCCTAGACCAAGTGACCACTTAGTCATAGGTACTAAGTGGGTCTTTAGAAACAAGCAAGACGAAAATGGTATCGTGGTTAGAAACAAGGCTAGATTAGTGGCCAAAGGTTTCAACCAAGAAGAAGGTATCGATTACGAAGAAACCTTCACTCCCGTGGCTCGATTAGAAGCCATAAGGATGCTCCTTGCCTATGCTAGTAGTAATAATTTTAAACTATTTCAAATGGATGTTAAAAGTGCTTTCTTGAATGGTTTTATTTCCGAAGAAGTATTTGTCGAACAACCTCCTGGATTTGAAAATTCTCTTCTTCCTAATCATGTATTCAAATTGACTAAAGCTCTCTATGGCTTAAAACAAGCTCGTAGAGCTTGGTATGAAAGGCTTAGTTCCTTTCTTATTGTAAATAATTTTACCAAAGGCAAGGTTGATACTACATTGTTTATTAAACATTTTAAAAATAATTTTCTTATTGTGCAAATTTATGTTGACGATATTGTGTTTGGCTCTTCGGATGAATCACTATGTGAATCATTTGCCAAATGTATGAGTCTTGAATTTGAAATGAGTTTAATGGGTGAATTAACTTTCTTTTTGGGATTACAAATCAAACAACTTAGTGATGGTATATTTCTTAACCAATCTAAATATACATTAGAATTGTTAAAACGATTTAACATGGATAATTCAAAAGCAATAAACACCCCTATGAGTACTGCGACTAAGTTAGATATGGATGAAAATGGTGAAAGTTTCGATCAAAAAACATATAGGGGAATGATAGGTAGTCTACTCTACCTCACTACGACTAGACCGGATATTATGTTTAGTGTAGGACTTTGCGCTAGGTTTCAATCTAATCCTAAATTATCTCATCTTAAGAGTGTTAAAAGAATATTTAGGTATCTTAAAGGAACTCCAAATTTAGGATTTTGGTATCCAAAATCTGAAAAATTCGATCTAATAGCTTATGCAGATGCCGATTTTGGCGGATGCAGGATAAATAGAAAAAGTACATCCGGAACATGTCAATTTTTAGGACATGCACTTGTTTCTTGGACTTCCAAGAAACAAAATTCAGTTGCACTATCTACGGCGGAAGCCGAATACATTGCTGCAAGTGCATGTTATGCACAAGTAATTTAGATAAAAAATACATTAGAAGACTATGGAATTCACCTTGAAAATATTCCCATAAAATGCGATAATACCAGTGCCATATGCCTTACTAAAAATCCAATTCAGCACTCTAGAACTAAGCACATCGACGTTAGGCATCATTTCATACGCAATCATGTTCTTAACAATGATGTTGTTCTAGAATTCATTGACACAAAGCATCAATTAGCAGATATATTTACAAAAGCTTTGAATGAAGACCAATTTGAATTCATCCGAAAGGAATTAGGCATGCTAAATTGTCCCTAAAATGAACTTCACAAAAAGGACTCGTTCTTTTCCCTTCGTTTATGAATTTGAATTCTTCCTTCTTCTTCAATTCAAAATGATCCATTAAAGTATAAATTATGATCTTGAGGGAAGAAGCTAAACAAAAGGAAGGAAGAAAATTTTTTTCTTTTCTCCGCGTGATGCCAGCGGTGGCACTGCCAAATCCGGCGGTTGCACCGACTGGCGCTCGGGCGCCAGGCGGTGACACCGACCAGTTTGGCGGTGACACCGACCGAGTCACCCTTTTTAACCCGAGGGGTTAGGGCCGGCGGTGACATCGCCCCCAACCCGAAGAAAGACCTCTCAAAACCCTCTCCCATTCCCTCTAACCCTCATTCTAATTCTTAGAAACATTAGAGAAGGATTCTTGGTGGTCCAAGTTTCCATCTCTCAACATAATCTCCACGAGGTAACACTTGAAATCCCTCTTTTCTTTTCTCTTTCTCTTGCTTATTTTTCACAATTTCATCATCATGTTGTCTAGAAAATGGCTCCTAAGAGATCAAAAGGAATAAGGATTGAAGGAGATTCATATAACCATGACCTTTTTAGATCAAAAGAGGTAGCCCTTAGCTTTCCAAAATTTGAAACACGATGTGTCCATAAGGGAAAATACGTTGATTTGGATGAACTAGAGGACTTAGAACCCATTAGGTGGTTTGCACACCTAGAAGCTCTACCTCTACTACAAATAGATGAACCAATCTATCCACGGTTAGTGAGATTGTTCTATGCCAACCTATATGAAGACAATGATAGCCTAAGCACTTACATTCTAGGAACACCCATTAGAATATTTGACAGCACCATTTGTGAGCTAATTGGCATAACTGAAAAAGATAGGGGATGCTATTTTAAAGGTAAATGGGGCGTCAAAAAAATAGGAGCAACCTATTCCGAAGCCGTGAAAACAATTTTTGCAAATCTAAACCTTGACTTCCTACCCAAGAGCTGTGAACACTTAATGCCTTTCAACTCTAAAATTCTTCATCACATTATCACAAGCATCATATTCCCCAAACAATTTCATCTTGACGAAGTAAGTCAAATAGAGATAGGAACCATGTACTGGATTATGACCGGTCAGCATAATTGTTTTGGGTACTTGATTCGCCAACACATGCAGGAAATTATGACTAAAGATATTATATTGCCATATGGGAGGTTAATCACTAGAATTCTTCATGCCTATGACATTTGCATTCCACCCGATGAAGAATCTATTCAAAATGATCGATATAACATAATAAATAAAAACCTGCTGAAAAAACTTAGGTGCACTTTTAGCAATGGCATATGGGTTAGGCAGCCTAGAAGGACGGATCCAATTCCTACACCAATAGAACAACCCGAAACACCAATTCTTATGGGAAATGAATCTCCTCCTCCTTGTCCCTTTGGAGCAGCACCTTCAGCTCCTGTTTCCTCCTCTGAAGATATCATTATGGCGGAGCTATCTCAGATCAAATCACAGCAAGAACAAATTCAAAATCAACAAGTTGAAATTTTGAAGACACTACGACAGATGAATGAAAAAATAGATATCATGTATCAGCACTGTGGATTACCTCCTAAGGATTAAATTGATGTATCTTTTTATTCTGTTCTGTTTGCTTTTAAAAACAAGTTCATGTTTGTCATCGATTGTACGATAACTGATCTTTCCTTTAGATAACTACTGTCTTAATCTGCATAGATGATGATGTCTTTTGGATAAACTATTTCTGGCAAATTTGAATGATGAACTTTGATAAATACTAAACCTTTTTCTATGATCATCAATTAGCTGGCTTGTCTCTTTTTGTTGATGACAAAGGGGGAGAAGTGATGACTTACACCAGAACGATAGCATGACTAATATGAATTACAAAAACTTGTGTGATATAAATGTCTTATATGACTTGCAAATCCTTGAAAATATCACAAGATTGATATCATGAAATTTATATTGAAAATCTTTCTCTTCTGTGTGATATGAATGTCTTATATGACTTGCAAATCCTTGAAAATATCATAAGATTGATATCATGAAATTTATATTGAAAATCTTTATCTTCTGTCATAGCAAAATTCGTCCCGTATCATTTAACTTATGATTTTCATCGAAGTTTCGTACTTACTATTGTTTAATGAGGATAACGATAAAGTTCTACGATTAGAACTTATCGGGTTATGCTTGAATCCAATGGGATGGAATTCAAGTGTTTTTTATCTTCTCATAATATGGCATATAGATAGGGGGAGTTATGTTTAACTCCGTCATCAATTGATTATCATCATCAAAAACGGGGAGATTGTTGAATCTCGGATTTTGATGATATAATCAATTGGTGGGTTAATTGATCTAATCCATATTATTGAGTTAAGTGTGCAGGATTAACTATGATAACCAGAAAACATAAAGCAAGGATACCGGAGTCGAGCTCGATGGACGTTTAAGAGACCGAAGAATCATCGGAGATGCTGCCGGAACCAACCGAGAAGAAATCGGGAACGTGTCAGAAGTTCGCCGAAGAAATCGTCGGAGGCTCGCGGAGATCACCGAGAAGGCTCGGCTACTCGTTAAAGTCATCACAAAGATTAGGAGCTTGCAGGGAGTCTGTCGGAAGAAGTTCGTCGGAAAGCTCGCCGGAACAAGACTTGACGTTCGCGGTTAAAAAACTTGCTTAGGATGTTTTTTTTTGTGTTATGTAGTTCACCTGTATTTAGGATTAGGATTAAGAGATAATCCTATATCCTGGTTAGGGGCCAATTGGGCCCAAAGTCAGATTTGGTTTGGGCTAAAATTAAGCCAAACCAATGAATCGGAAAGCCAGGCGGTGGCACCGCTTGGCTGGGCGGTGACACCTCCTTGGCTGGGCGGTTGCACCGTCCAGCACCCGAGCGCTGGGCGGTGGCACCGCCTGGCTGGGCGGTGGCACCTCCAGCACCGGAAACCCTAAGAGAATTCAAATTTTGAAGCCCAAAATTTGAATCCTCTTGAGGCCAATAAATACCCCTCAAATCTCAGCTGAGGTTACAACTTTTGAGAAGCATTTTGATTGAGAGAAAAGTCTTAGAAAGTCTTAGCAAGTCTTGTTTTCAATTTGCTAGAGAGTTCTCCTCCTTCTTTCTTATTGAAAATTTGTAAGAGGTTGAGCTGCTTGTAAAAGGTTGTAAGAGGGGTGTTTACCCTTCCATTTCAAGAGACTTGCTAGTGGAAGGTGGGAGCCTCATCGAAGAGGGGCCTCGCAAGTGGAGTAGGTCATTTGACCGAAGCACTCTAAAAATCGGCGTAATCTCTGGTTTGCTTTTTATTATTGTCATTTACATTACTGCAAATCTTCTAACTGCTTTAGTTCCTTATTACTCTTGCTGCGCAACTTTAAGAATACGTTTTCAAGTTAAATTTCTCAAGTTTTGTTCTTAACGTACGAAAGATTTTGTTAAAATCGAAGTTTTAATCTGCTGCACTAATTCACCCCCCCCTCTTAGTGCCGCTCCGATCCTAACAGTTCGTAAAGGCGTAGAGAGCAGTAGCTATGTAGGAGGTTTGCAGTAATGATAAAGTGATCAAAATAAACGCAAACCTGAGATTTAGAGTTGTTCGGTCAGTCTTGACCTACTCCACTTTTGGCTTCCTCCACCGACGAGGTCACCAACGTCAACTAGAGGCCTTCCTTCAATAGGCGAAGGTCTACTGCCCTTTTACAGATTCACTCCTTTTGATGGGCTCAGGAGACAACCCTTACAGGACCTTTCTCTCCTCTCTTTACAACTCAAAACTTGAAGAACAGAAAGAGGAGAACTTTAGGACTTTACACAAATTTGAGCTCTTAGAGTCACAGAAAAGATCAAGAATTCGGTGTAGGTCTGTATCTTTTCAGTGCTGAATGGGTGGGGTATTTATAGGCCCCAACCCAGTTCAAATTTGGAGCTCAAAACGATAGAATCCCGGAATTCCGGGATTAGGCGGTTGCACCTCCTGACTGGAGAGGTTGCACCGCCTTGTAGAGCTCGAAGACTGAGCCTCTGGGCGGTGCTACCTCTGTCAGGGGCGGTTGCACCTCTCTGCCAGAGCTCGAAGACCGAGCTCAAGCGGTGCCACCTCTCTGTCAGGGAGGTTGCACCGCCCAGTCTAGCTCGAAGACTGAGCTCAGGCGGTGCCACCTCCTGGCTGGGGCAGTTGCACCGCCCAGTCTCGCTGGGAGACTTAGCCCAGGTGGTGCCACCTCCTGGCCTAGGCGGTTGCACCTCCTGGTGCAATCAGGGTCCGAATGGTTAGCTCCATTCGGCCCAATTTCAGTCTTTCAGGGGCCCAATTGCCCCAAGATTAAGCTAATGGGATCACCTCCCATTTTCCAACTTAATCAATGTGCTAACTACGATTAGATCTAAGACAATTTCTGCAGCTTTGCTTCGGTGCGTCAATCGCTTCTTCCGGCGAGTTTCCGGCAAACTTCCGTCGATTATCCGATGAACCCTCGGTGATGCTCCTGCAGACTTCCGGCAAACTCCTGGACTTTGCGACGATCCACTTGGCGAGTTCCGACGAGCTTCGCTTGGCAATCTTCTGGACTTCTCGGATCTGTTCTCGCAGAACCTCCAACGACCGTCCGAACTTCCGTCGAACTCTCGAACTCCCAACGTGATCATGAACTTGACTCCGGCGCAACTCCTGCTGCTTGTTTAACTTTCATCGTAGTTAATCCTGCACACTTATCTCAACACATAGATTAGACAACAAATGACAATTGACTTCATCATCAAAATCTGAGATTCAACAAAATTGTCCCTAAGAATAAACTTGTTTGAATGGATTTTCCGTAAAGTTTTTCATCCTCTCTCCGTTCCTCGGTGAATTTGATCCTTCTCTTTCGATTCGAAATGAAACGTTAAATTACCTTAGCCTATCTTGAGTCAAACACCGCTCCCATCTGATCAAGAATGATTTTATGACATTTTGTGAATCTCGAAATTGATTTTGATGGCTTGATTATGAGTTTCAAGTTGACGATTTGAATTTGAATGAGTCTGTATTCGAATTATGATCTTGACTTATTGGAGTTACTACTTGAAATTTTTTTTCACAATCTCTTCTTTGTACACCTACAATTTTTGTTATTTATAGAAAGAAGAGATTTAATAAAATAGATGAATGCTGAATTTTCCCTTACGATGAACTCTGCGTAGATATTTTAGCATACTTAATTTTGAATGATAAATTTTTGTCTGATCAATGCTGAATTCTTGATGTTATAATCATAAATTATGTACTTCAAGTCTCATTCCCTTTTTGTTGATGACAAAGGGGGAGAAGTGATGACTAAGTGATGACTTATACCATTTTGATAGCATGACTTAATGAAAATGTCTTATGCGCATCGATAACATGACTAATATGAATTACAAAAGCTTGTGTGATATGAATGTCTTATATGCCTTGCAAAATCTTTGAGAATATCACAAGATTGATTGATCATATTGAAAGCATGCTTTACATTTATATCATGAAATTCATGTTGAAAATCTTTATCTCTTGTCGTAGTAAAAATTGTCTCTTATAATTAGATTTGAAAATGATTTTCATCGAAATTTCGTATTTACTTATGCTTAATGAGAATAACGATATGTTCTACGGTTAGAACTTATCAGTTTATTCTTGAATTCAATGGGATGGAATTCAAGCGTTTTTATCTTCTCATAATATGGCATATAGATAGGGAGAGTTATGTTTAACTCCGTTATCAATTGATTATCATCATAAAAAAGGGGGAGATTGTTGAATCTCGGATTTTGATGATAAAATCAATTGATGAGTTAATTGATCTAATTCATATTATTGAGTTAAGTGTGAAGGATTAACTACGATAACCAGAAAACATAAAGCAAGAATACCGGAGTCAAGTTCGATGGATGTTTGAGAGTTCGAAAAATCGTCGGAGATGCTGTCGAAACCAACCGAGAAGAAATCGGGAACCTGTCGAAATTTTTGAAAGTTCGCTGAAGAGATTGTCAGAGGTTCACGGAGATCACCAAGAAGGCTCGGCTACTCATTGAAGTCATCACAAGATCGAGAGCTTGCTGGGAGTCCGTCGAAAGAAGTTCGTTGGAAAGCTTGCCGGAACAAGACTCGATGTTCGCGGTTGAAAACTTCCTTAGGATGTTTTTAGTGATGTAGTTCACTTGTAATTAGGATTAGGATTAAGAGATAATCTTATATCCTGGTTAGGGGCCAAATGGGCCTAAAATTAGACTTGGTTTGGGCTAAATTTGAAGCCCAACCAGTGAACCGAAGGGTCTGGCGGTGGCACCACTAGATTGGGCGGTTGCACCGCCCATCACCCAAGAGTTGGGCGGTGGCACCGCCAGCCACTGTCAGTGTCAGACACTGACAGGCGGTGGCACCGCCAGCATCGGGAACCAAAGAGAATTCAAATTTTGGTGCCCAAATTTGAATCCTCTTGAGGCCTATAAATACCCCTCAAATCTCAGCTAAGGATACAACTTTTTGAGAAGCAATTGATTGAGAGAAAGGTCTTAGAAAAGTCTTAGCTAGTCTTATTTTCAATTCGCTAGTGTTCACCTCCTTCTTTCTTGCTGAAAATCTATAAGAGAGTGAACCGCTTGTAAAAAGTTGTAAGAGGGGTATTTACCCTTCCCCTTCATGAGATTTGCTAGTGGAAGGTGGGAGCCTCATCGAAGAGGGGCCTCGCAAGTGGATGTAGTTCATTTGACCGAACCACTTTAAAATCGGCGTAATCTCTGGTTTGCATTTCATTACTGCTATTTACATTACTGCAAACCTTCTTACTTGCTTTATTTCCTCATTACCTTTGTTGCACAACTTTGCGAATATGCTTTCAAGTTAAGCACTTCCGAGTTCGATTTTTATCGTACGAAAGATTTGTCAAAATCGATGTTTTAATCCGCTGCACTAATTCACCCCCCCCCTCTTAGTGCCGCTCCGATCCTAACAGTGACCGCAGCTACATCCCCGCATCCTCACAGCAACCCTTCATTCCTATAGTGTTGCCACCGACTGCATCTTAACAACAGCACCGAATAGGGAAGTGATTGATGCCCTTTACCAACACCAAAAATAGGAGTTGAGATTACAGATTTGTAGTCTTACGAAATGGCCACCGATAACTCAATGAAAGCACAAATGGAAGCATTGGAAATTAGAATTGAGAACCGGTTACAAGAAGTACTTAATGATTTCAAAAAAGACTTACTAGGGAGCCTTAGTAAATTTCAACAAGGTGGGAGCTCAAGTTCTATATTGCACAGATCTGGAAATACTAGAAAAGGGCCCCAAGATTGTGACATAATCTACTCATACATGAAGGTGGATGGACAGCTCTCAAAAATTTGTTAGACTTCTACAGTGTTGGAATATCAGAGTAGGTATGAAAGATTATCAAATCAAGCTAGAGATTGGTCGGAACGACAACTTCTGGATACATTTATTGAAGGTCTTATTCCAGAGATCCGGTGTGAAGTTAAGGCTCGTCAACCTCGCACTATGATAGCTGCGATCTCATTCGTACATCTACATGAGAAAAAAATCAACAAGGAAAATCATGGAAATTGAAGTGACAATAACCAGATGATCAGTAAGCCACCAGCCCTATCTATTCCCAACCAAAGCCTTGACACCCGAAGACTAACCCAAGAAGAACTTAAGGAAAGATCAGCAAAGGGTTTGTACTATGATAAAAAGTGGAGTATGAAGCACCGATGTAAACAAGGGCAACTTCTGATGATTGAGCCAATTAGAGAGGAATCGAAAGTAAAAGAGTTGGACTCCGATCATAAAGGTATGAAAACTGATGAAGATATTGAAGCCATCACACATACAGTGCATGCATTGGCTGGCTACACTAACCCACAAACTATGAAAATCGGAGGAACTTTGAAGCATCAACCTGTCACTATTTTGATTGATATAGATAGCACTAATAATTTTATGGACAAAAAAGTTGTAGCCCAATTAGCCCACCACATTGGAGGCTGTGATATATTCGAAGCTGATGGACAGATTTTAACTTATGATAGCAAAGGCCAGGAATTTCTTGCAATGATTACTACACTAAAAGATCGACCTATTGTTTACACTGTCAAAAAGTGGAGACCATACTTACTTGATCAACGGGTTGTGATGCGTTGCAGATAGCCTATGACTGAAGTGCTAAAAGACAAGCTCCCCGAGATTGATGCTGCTCAGCCTTGAGGACAAGGCTGATTTGAAGAGGGAGGAACTGTTAGGACCCTTTTTCTTAGCTTTTGAATAATGTTTATTGAGTTTGTTTAGTCCAGTTGTTTATTGAGTCGGTTTGGTTCAGTTAGAGTCAAGTAGAGGTTTATTTAATATTTATTTATTATTAGAGTTCAAGTCCTGATGGACTCTGGGTGGAACTCTATAAATAAGGATGTAACTACTTCTTTTCAGTAATCTATGAAAAATACAATTCTATCTTTTGACAAACCCTAGAAGGCCAATCCCCTCGAAGCGATCAAGGAGGGCCGATCCCCTCGAAGTGATCAAGGAAGCCGATCCCCTCGAAGCGATCATTATCATCCCCATTTCTCCCCTTTCTTCCACGAAAAGACTTTAGGGTCTTATCATTTTGGTATCAGAGCACCGATCCTTGGCGTTCTCGCTGCAACGAAGCTATAAAAAAAAAAAAAAAAGAAACGAAAGAAAGAAAGAAAGAAAGAAAGAAAGAAAGAGAGAAGAAGAAGCAGCAACCGCAGCCACGCACCCCTACTTCCGGCCAGCCCACCTGCCGCTCGTCGCTGCTCTTAGTCCAGTAATCGACTCTGCCCCACTTTCGGCCAGAGTACACCGCCGCCTCCCACCCGAGCCACCACCGCTACTAGGAGACGACGCTGCCAACGTCCCACTCCGCCGCAGCCCTACTCCTCTTCTCTACTGCCGCTGCAGGGCAACTCCTTCTCCACCGCCGCTGCTACTTCCCGGCCGATCGATCACCGCCGCACGCCTCCTAGCCACGACCCTAGCTGTGCCTCCCCTTTGTGTAACATCTCTCATTTCTGAAATTTCGTAAAAGTTTCTAGTTATAATGTAAGTATCTATTTTAAATTTGAAAAAAGAGCCAAAGTATAAATCTGTGAACTTATTCATAAGATTTGGGGGATTTGTTCAAAAAAAAAAATCTGAGGACCTATATGTAAACCTTGAGGACCTAATCGTAAATATAATAATACAAGGACTAAACAGCAAAATACATAAAATTTCAAATCCCACCATTTAAGCCTCTCTGCCTTCGTTCTTAACGAACCAGAGAAGGCAGCTATGCGGAAGAACAGAGAAAAAAAGAAAGAAGAAGAGAAAAAAAAAGGGGCTTTGAGGTTTCTTACTCAAATCTTCTCAATTGGGGTCATAATTCTCAAAGGCAAGTATTCTAATCCCATCCTACAGAAGTATTAGTCTCTGTTCTTATATTGATTCTGAAACATTTCTGCTTACAACCTGATATTTCTCTCTTTGGACATAAAACCAAGGATCTTGAATTTTTTTGGTAAACTGACCCCTATACACTTTTTCAGCTATAATTTTTAGCACCAAATTTGGATTCAGGCAGGACCTAGTTCACTAGAAATTAGACTCTTATATCTTTCTTATGACACTATTTTTGAAGATTTTGGACACCGAATACTTAGCCAAATGTCTGTTTCAAATGAGCCTATAGATGCTGCAAAATAGGGATCAAAATTTCTGACCTTTCGATACTAAAATGCTTATAAGTCCCTGTTGGAAATTCTGATTTGCACAAAACTAACTTCATTCGAAACTAGACTTGTAAACCTTTCTTTTGACAAATATATTGAAAAATTTGGAATTTAAATGCCTATCTTGTTATCTATTGAATCTGACCCTACAAATTCTGCAAAACAGTGATTTCGTTTTTGACCTTTGGTTACTAAATCAATGGTAACTCCTTGTTGGAAACCTTGATTCGTACAAAATTTATTTCATCAGAAAATAGATTGATATATCTTTCGACAATAGCCTTCTTGAGGGTATTGGAGCATAAATGATAATCTAAAGTATTTATCCAATGTGCCTCTCGAATTCTGTCAGAAATCGAGCTTTGATCGATTTCACATCTTCTATTTTCATTCGTTTGGAAATAGATTTCATTCAATTCCCTTCACTCAATTGAGGCTTATATTAATGCTTGAATTCTGGTTTACTCTTGTCTATAAATTATTTCCATTCTTGAATATATTGTGTAACGTTTATGCTATATCACATTGTCTCGTATAGGCACATGTATATCCCATTGTTCCGCATTTGCTTTCGATATGTGCCTATTCTAGTTTCATTCATTTGGATATCGAATTCATCTAACCTTCTTATTTGAATTGAGTTGTATGTGATTGCTTGGATTCCATGTGTGCTCTTGCTTTCATTTCCTTTCAAGTTTGAATACAATTGTGAAAGATTATTGCATACTTTGTATTGACTCGTAAAGGCACATGTACGTTTTGTTGTTCCGCATGTGCTTCCGATATGTGCTATTCATTGTTCATACTATCCTTTTGTACTTCGGTGTTTATGGGATATTGTGAACCTTTGCTAGAAATGATGAAGGGAGTTATGCATAGAGCCTGTGATGCTCTGCCGGCCCTTATGACTTCACTCAAACGTGGGTGGATGGAGCTCCCAGACGTGGGAGACCTCCCAGATGTGGGAGACTTATGTTTGGTGGTCATTCAGAAATGGATGTACCATATTATGTTATGGTCCCACTTCACCATCTATATGTTTGATATGGTATCCAGAGCTTTGGTTATGTGTTTCTATATATGCTTTGGATAAGAATGATATGAATGCAACGTCAAATTCGACGTTTAAGCTTATGTTTCGTATTCGTCTTTGAAATGCTTTGAAATGGTCCATACGCCATTGATATGTTCTGAAATATTTCATTTATCATTGATATGCTCCGAAACATTTCGTACGCCTTTGATATGCTCCAAAATGTTTTATTAGCTATTGTTATGCTTCAAAATGTTCCATATGTTGTTGATATGCACCGGAACATTTCATATGCTATTGATATGCTCCAATTACTCTATGCTCCATTTATTATGAACCAAATATGTTTGATTGAGATGACATTTGTGATTCTACCCTAATGAAATTACGTCTATGAATTATTATATTCTGCCTTGCATTTTGAAACCTTATTTGTTTGGAAATTGCCCTCTTTTACCATGGATATGTTAGTCACTTGCTGAGCTTTATATGCTCACCCCGTTGTTGTATAAATTTTTCAGGATAGCTTGTCGCTCGCTTAAATGTTAAGATTGGGCTGAGGCAGATCTTTATTAGTATATATGTTTTTGTTGTATAAGCACACTCTGCACCTAATGAAATATTGATGATGAATCTAAACTTGTGGATTTTGTATAAGTTTAAAGGACCTTTCATGTTTAGGATTATTTAATGTTATGTTTAATTTGTATAATGACATGAACTTATGGTAAATGTTGGTTTTGTGACTGTATAGACTCCCACACTTGTGAATTTATGTTGTGGTTATTATTTTGGTGAGTTGGGTAAAGATTTTATGAATCATTGAGCGATGTGTTGTATATTTATGAACTGCACAGGGTTTATAAATTTGTAGATTATAGAGGTGAAATTTTGATCTGAATGTTTTCTTAGCGACCTCAAATGTGTGATTGGATCCTGGATGGATTTGTGTTGAAATTTTTTTAATATTATCGTTATTTTGAGGGGCGTGACAGAGGTGGTATCAGAGCATAGTTTGAGGATCACTAAAATATTTGATATGTTGACGTGCAAAATATATTAAGGTCTAGTGAATTATAGTGATTGGTGAAAATTCTCTTTGATGCATTTTAGGAATCTAGGATGATGAGGTAATTTGGTCCTCCTATTTCAATTGTTTTTTATTAATTAAGTTGGATGATAGGGTTGATCGGGGATATCAAATCAGAATAGCACAGCACAAGCGTGGTGAACCTAATTTCGTTGGTGGTAGAAAAATGGATGATGCGAATGGAAAAGATATTTGATGTACAAAATTATTTCAATGATTAAAAGATTTCTTTTACCACCTTATATTGGAAGTAGAGGTTGATCATTAATGGGAACAATGAAAAGAATTTTTGAAGATCAATGGCAAGAATGATAAGGACAAGTTTACCAATAAAAATATGATTAGAAATAAATCAGAAAGTGGTAACAAGAGGGTCAAGATAGTTGGATTTGAAAAGGAATTCACTACAAAAGACTCAATCACGTGTGAATTGCAAGTTAAATTATGAAACAAGTTGTGTTTTTGGATGACTGGAGTCTATTTTGCTTGTAGAAAGTTGGATCATAAAATAAAAGACTACCCCTTGAATAAGAAGAAAGAGTCACTGCCTCTTAAACCATTAGCCCATGTCAGAGTGTATGCTATCACTGAATATGATTCTAAAACTTCTGAATTAGTAGTCGAAGGTATTATGCATATTTATGAAAGAATGCAAATATTTATTTGACCATGGGTCCCATCTATAATTTGATTCGTAATATTTTGCTTATCACTTGGGCATTCAACCTAGATCACTGCATTATGTGCTATACGTAAATACAATCATTAGAGATTCTTTGATAACGAACTTGAATCTGGTCCTCTTGTTTGATTTTATTGAAGAACTTGAACTTTTTGCTGATTTAGTTCTCCTAGAGATTTGGAATTTTGATACTATATTTGGTATGGATTGACTATCTTCTTATTATACCAGTATGGATTGTTATATAACAAATGATCACTTTTTGCATATTAGATCAGCCCATCCTTTATTTTGAAAGTATTGAACATGATTTATCTCCTTGCCTAATGTATCCCAAGATGATTTGCCCGAATTACCTTCAAAATGTGACTTTGCTTTTGATTTGGTCTTTGGGACAATCCCAATATCTAAGCTTCTCTACAGAATGACATCATTTGAGTAAGTGGAATTAGAAAAGCAACTACAAGGACTATTAAATAAGGATTTTATTTGGCTTAATATTTCATCATGGGGTGCTCCAGTGTTAGTTAAAAAGATGGATGGAACATTGAGGCTTTGTATTGATTATAGACAGTTGAATCAGGTGACCATCAAAAACAAGTATCCCATACCCAAAATTGATGATTTGTTTGGTCAACTATAGGGTGCACAAGTATTCTCTAAGATTGACCTGAGATCAGGTTACTATCAGTTGAAGATCAAGGAGGAGGATATTCCAAAAATAGCTTTTAGAACTCGATATGGTCACTATGAATTCTTGGTGATGCCTTTTGGTTTGACTAATGCCCCTGCAGCTTTTATGGAACTAATGAATAGGATATTTCAATCGCTCTTGGATGACTGTGTAATTGTATTCATTGATGACATATTGGTGTATTCAAGGAGTAATCAGGAGCATGGGGAACACTTGAGAAATGTATTGTCCGTACTAAGAGAAAAGAAGTTATATGCAAAGTTCAACAAATGTGAATTTTGATTGAATGAAGTTGCTTTCTTAGGCCATGAGATTTCAGGGAAGGGTATATCTATTGATCCAAAGAAAGTGGAAGCTGTAGTTGAATGGGATGTACCAACAAATGTAACAGAAGTTAGAAGCTTCTTAGGCATGGCGGGTTATTACAGGAGATTTGTTGAGGGATTTTCTCGAATCGCTCAACCTCTCACCAACCTCACTAAAAAGAATGTGAAATTTGTATGGGGTAATGATTGTGAGCAAAGTTTTCAAGAGTTAAAAAGGAGATTGACTAGTGCCCCTATTCTTACTATTCCAAGTGGTAGTGAGGGATTTGTAGTTTATATTGATGTTTCAAGAAAGGGCCTTGGATGTATTTTGATGCAGGAAGGGAGAGTGATTGCTTATGCTTCTAGGCAACTAAAAGGTTATGAATTGAATTATCCAACTCATGATATGGAATTGGCAGCAATTGTTTTTGTTCTAAAGATTTGGAGACATTATTTGTATGGTCGACAACTTGAAATCTTTACTGATCACAAGAGTTTGAAATATACTTTCACTCAGAAAGACTTAAACATGAAGCAGCGAAGATGGATGTAACTTCTAAAGGAGTATGATTGTGCCATCCGTTATCACCCGGGCAAAGCCAATGTGGTAGCTGATGCTCTTAGTAGAAAATCTACATGTTTTATGGCTAGTTTGATCGTGAAGCAAAGGAAGTTATTAGAAGAAAATTTTGATTTGAATGCTATGAGGAAAGAGCAAGACTCAATGATATTAATAGCCTCCATTCAAGTGCAATATGATCTTATTCAACAAATTAAGGAAGGACAATTATGAGATCCACGTTTAATCTACTTGAGGAATGAATTAGAAAAGGTATTGAAGTCAAAATTTCAAGTAATAAAGGATGACCTATTGAGATTTGGGAATAGAGTGTGTGTACCAAATGAACCAGATATCAAGAACCAAATCCTAAAGGTAAGTCATACTTCAAAGTACACCATGCATCTTGGGAGCACTAAGATGTATAGAGATCTCCAAAGTCATTATTGGTGGGAAGGCATGAAGAAGGAAATTGCAATGTATGTTTCAAAATGTTTGACTTGTCAGCAAATCAAAGTAGAACACCAAAGACCTAGAGGGTTGTTGCAACCTTTAGATATTCCTGAATGGAAATGGGAATGTGTTACCATGGATTTTGCTTCAGGACTACCTAGAACCTCTAGAAAGCAGGATGCTATTTGGGTTATCATTGATAGGTTAACAAAATCTGCACATTTCCTATCGATTAATATGACTTATTCGCTTGATAGACTTGTAGATTTATATATCAATAAAATAGTAAGACTTCATGGTATTCCAAAGGAGATCATCTCTGATAGAGACTCCAGATTTCTCTCTAGATTCTGGAGAAGATTACAAGAATCTATGGGTACTAAAGTCAAGTTTAGTACTACATATCATCCTCAGACTGATGGTTAGTCAGAAAGAACAATTTAAACACTTGAGGATTTGCTTAGAGCCTTTGTTATGGATTGGAAAGGTGAATAGGATAAAGATATTTCACTCATTGAATTTACTTATAATAATAGTTATCATTCAAGTATTCAGATGGCTCCTTATGAAGCTTTATATGGGCGAAAGTGCATAACACCTATATGTTGGGAGCAAGTTGGTAACAGAAAGTTGTTAGCACTAGACAAAGTACAAGAAACTACCGAGAAAATTCAAGTTATAAGAAAAAGGTTAAAAACTGCTCAGAGGCGTCAAAAGAGTTATGCTGACAATAGAAGACAAGATATTGAGTTCGAAGTTGGAGATTTTGTGTTCTTAAAGGTTTCTCCTTCCAAAGGCATTATAAGGTTTGGGAAGAAAGAAAAGTTAAACCCAAGATTTATTGGACCTTTTGAGGTTCTTGAGAGGGTTGGTTCTATTGCTTACAGGATTGCCTTGCCACCATCGTTGTGCCATATACATAATATATTCCATGTTTCGATGATTAGAAAGTATATATATGATCCTTCTCATATCATTAAGTATGAGCTGATGGAGATCGGCAAAGATTTATCTTATGTGGAAGAGCCCATTCAGATTGTTGATAAGAAAGAAAAGATCCTAAGGAATCGGGTCATCCCTCTAGTTCAAGTAATTTGGAGACATCATTCTGGAGAGGAAACAACTTGGGAGCTAGAGGAGGAAATGAAAAAGGTTTATCCCCATCTTTTCATCGATAGAGGTATGATAAATTTAGAGGACTAAATTTTTCTTTTAAGGGGGGGAGAGTGTAACATCCCTCATTTCTGAATTTTCGTATAAGTTTCTAGTTGTAACATAAGTATCTATTTTAAATTTGATAAAAGAGCCAAAGTATGAATCTGAGAACTTATTCATAAGATTTGGGGGATTTGTTAAAAAAAAAAAATTTGAGGACCTATATGTAAACCCTGAGGACCTAATCGTAAATATAATAATACAAGGACTAAACTACAAAATGCATAAAATTACAAATCCCACCATTTAAGCCTCTTTGCCTTCGTTCTTAAGGAACCAGAGAAGGTAGCTGCGTGGAAGAATAGAGAAAGAAAGAAAGAAGAAGAGAAAAAAAAGGGGAAGAAGAAGAAGAAAATTTTGGGGCTTTGAGGTTTCATACTCAAATCTTCCCAATTGGGGTCATAATTCTCAAAGGTAAGTGTTCTAACACCATCCTGTTAGGATCGAAGCGGCACTAAGAGGGGGGGGTGAATTAGTGCAGCGGATTAAAACGTTGATTTCGATAAATTTTTCGTACGATAAAAACGGAACTTGAAAAGTTTAACTTGAAAGCGTATTCTTAAAGTTGCGCAGCAAGGGTAATAAGGAACTAAAGTAGCAAGAAGATTTGCAGTAATGTAAATGACAATAATGAAATGCAAACCAGAGATTACGCTGATTTAGAGTGGTTCGGTCAAATGACCTACATCCACTTGCGAGGCCCCTCTTCGATGAGGCTCCCACCTTCCACTAGCAAATCTCTTGAAAGGGAAGGGTAAATACCCCTCTTACAACTCTTTACAAGCGGTTCACTCTCTTACAAATTTTTAGCAAGAATGAAGGAGGTGAACACTAGCAAAATGAAAACAAGATTAGCTAGGACTTTTCTAATGCCTTTCTCTCAAACACTTGCTGCTCAAAAAGTTGTTCTCTCAGTTGAGATTTGAGGGGTATTTATAGGCCTCAAGAGGATTCAAATTTGGGCTTCAAAATTTGAATTCTCTTTGGGTTCCTGCTGCTGGAGGTGCCACCGCCCAGCCAAGCGGTGCCACCGCCCAGCACTCGGGTGCTGGACGGTGCAACCGCCCAGCCCAGGAGGTGTCACCGCCCAGCTCTCGGGTGCTGGGCGGTGCCACCGCCAGTCTAGGCAGTGCCACTGCCTAGGCCAAATCAGCTCACTGGTTGAGCTCCAAACTTGGCCCAAACCAGTCCGAACTTGGGCCCAATTAGCCCCTACTTGGGTTATAGGATTAACACCTAATCCTAACTCTAATTAACATGATAACTACGAATTTAAAGACATTTTATAAGCTATTACAAAGTTCGTAAGTCAAGACTTCTTCCGGCGAGCTTTCGGCGAACTTCCGACGGTCTTCCGATAAACTCTCGGAAACCATTCTGCGAACTCCCGACAAGCTCCTAGACTTCACGATTTGATCTTGGCGAGTTCCAACGAGCTTCTTCGGAAAGCTCCGATCATTCTCGGTGATCTCCGCGAACTTCCAACGAACCTTCCGGCGAGCTTCCGAAAAACCCTTCGGCAAGCTCCCTACTCATTCTCGGTTAGTTCTGGCAGCATTCCCGATGAACCTTCGGACTTCCGTCGAACTCTCGAACTCCCAACGAATCCTTCGCGCTTGACTCCGGCACTTTGTTTTGCTTTATGTCTTTGTCGTTATCGTAGTTAATCCTGCACACACAAGCAAACACTCTACTCCGATCTAGACAATTATTATAACGCAAATTGACATTCTGTTGCCCGGCACGTCATTGGTTGGCGCTTCATCCGATTCTTCGGTGCATCGTCCTCTCTTGCGGCTTGTTGCCCAATCGACGGTTGACCTCCGCAACCCCGATATCCTTGGCGCAATTTCGCTCTCCTTGGCCCGATGCCCGACGCCCGAAGCCTTCTGCCATCCAATATCCTGACGTGATCTCCTCCGACGCAACGTCAATTCCTCCTGCGTTAATTGTCTAATCCTGATCGAGTAGACCTGTATCACTCAAAATGTAGTCAAACATTTAAACACAATCAATTAGTTTCATCATCAAAATCCGAGATTCAACAATCTCCCCCTTTTTGATGATGACAATTAATTGATGACTAACGGAGTTAACCTTAACTCCCCGGAGTTTAACTAAACTCCCCCTATCAATATGCCATTGATAGAACACTTGGATTATCCCAAATCCAAGTAACATTCATCACATGTTATGAAAAACATTTAAACTATCATACAAATATATAAAATATTTAATTCAATGCATGAAGTCATCAATATACTTCTCCCCCTATGTCATCAACAAAAAGGAGAAGTAGCTCTAGCTATTTTAAAAGATATACAAGTTTTTGCAACATAAAGCTAGATTTTCATCACAACATATAAGCACAAAAGTATAGCAAGATTCTAAAGTTCAATCATGGCAATTCAACACTTGCTTCTTGTGCATGATTGCACTTTGCTTTTCTTTGCAATGTGCATGATAGTATTTCTTTGTAATATTCAAAATAGCAAATTGTACATCATGCTAGCTAGCATATTAAAGATGTTCAAGACAGTAAGTTTTTCTTCTCTTTTGAGAAGTGTTATTTTTGCTTCCTTTACAAAGTGCAAGCTAGCAAAGTATTTGAAAAAGTGAGCAAGTTTTGTAACATACAAGCTAGTAAAAATTTCAAAAGCAAATACAAGATAGCTTTCTTGTTGAAGTGTGTAAGCTATCGATTCTTACTTCCTATTGCAATGTGCAGGTTGCAAGTCTTGCTTCTTGAGATGGGCAAGATAATAATGTTCAAGAAGACAACTTTTGCTTCTTGAAATAAGCAAGTTAGCAATCTTTGCTACTTAAGATAGGCAAGCAAGCAATCAAGTTTTTTGCATCTTCTTGACTTGTGCAAGCAAGCTATCTCCCCCTTTGTCATTGTCAAAAAGAATGGAAGACCCATTACATCAATTATGACAAAGGTAAGTATCAATCTTAATTGTGCATCATCATATTTTCAAATTAGAATATGCACATTTTCAAAAACCTTATATTCATTCATGCATGATATTGAATAAATCGATCAACATTATAAGGATATCACACATGATACTAAAATTTTTAACTATTTGTCAACATTTTGATCATGATACCAAATATTCATCATTTAGAGTATTCATGATACAAAACATTAAATCAATATTTATAATACATCATTTTAGCGACAACTCATAGTATTTTAAATCATGATTTACATCATATGTAATACATCACATCATAATTAGAAAGCACAAGTATTGCATATATCATTGCAAATCATAAATGTTTCATATCATGATGGTATCAATTTGTCAAATTATATCCTACCAAAAACTTATCCCCATTTGTATTTCATGCATAATTTCACTTCATCACATTAGGAGTATCAAGAGGAATTAATTGGGTGATGAGATTAATATTTCACGAATACATGGAATTGTATAAAAAGTCATATCATAAGTGTTTCATACATTCATATCATCACATGAAGGAATATAAACAAAAATTAGTGATGAGATCTTACTTCATGAATACAATAAAATTCATATAGCATATCATGGTTTATTAGAATTAGTCTTCCTTTTGGTGAATAGCAAAAAGAGTGGTAGGAGAGCAAGATCTCAATTCATGCATATCAAATATTCAATCATCAAAATCATGAACCATCTAGAAAATTCTCCTCTTTAAATATTCAAAGAGAGAATCATGATGAACATTCTTGGTTTACATAAAGTTTCAAAACATAATTGTCAAGATTATGAATACTAAAAGACTAAGAAACATTTCGACAAATCTCCTTTTAAATAGAAAAGAAAATGTTGATTCATAAAGGATTTCATGTTATGAATTTCAAGAGATCAAGATCATGATTTCAATAAAAAATTATTCAAATTTAAATCATCAAAATCATTATCAAAATCCAAGAGATTCACAAAGATGATACAAATGGATTCATCAAAATCAATAAGATTGAGCAAAATAATTTTCAAGAATGTTATCCTCTTTTCGATTATTTCAAAACATATGATTTTGTTTCATTTATACCAAATAAAAACATTTATCATGTTTAAAACCAAAAGAGTAAGATTTATTACAACAAAAATCAATAAGGTACTTTCATTATGGTAAAAATCAATGATCCATAAATCGTAAAAGATTCATCATCCATAATTTCGAAATTTATTAAGCATGATCATTAAGCATAACACTAAAACATGGTTTCAAAATGTTTAATATTTTCATGCATATCAAATATTTTCAAATTCGAACATGCAAAATTTAAAAACTATATCTTCCTTTTTTCATACATAACTCAATCATCATTATGAGCATATTGTACATGATATTCAAGTCATAAATTATCAAGATGTCAAGTAGAGTAGGTTAATTTGAATGTATCATTTTTAGTGAATACCAAGAAGAATCACATCATGAAAGAATTTTGATTCATCGAAAAATTTCATGTATCGAATATTGAGAAATCAAGATGAAAATATATATGTAAAAATATTACAAGTTGTATTCAAGAGAAAAATCATCATTTGTTTTCAACTCATTCAATTTTGTCAAATCAATATCATGATTTTGATATAACTCATTTCTAATTCAAATCATCAAACCAAAATTATTTTCAAGGGATTCATATAAATCAACAAGATAGAGAAAAATAATTTTCAAGAACAATGCTTTTCTCTTTTTAGTTATTTAAATTCATTTCATTTATGCTAGATAAAAATGTGCATCAACATTTAGGATCGAAAAATGAATTTTATCATAAAAACCATCAAGACCAATAAATCATAAAAATCATCATGTATAACTTTACAATCTCATGCATAAAATCATCAAATCATAGCATCAAAACTTTCAATGGTTTCATTACAACATCAAGTAAGGTTTTATTGAACATAATTTTGAATGATTCTTATAGATATTTAAAATTTCTTTAGTTTTACTTTATATGATTGACTTTATATTAGCATGCTTCAAATTTTTGTTCTTATGTCAAAACTATACATCATGTTTGAAAACCAAAGATAAGGTTCATAAAAAATCATCAAGCCTTCCATTCAAAAGTCATGCATCGTCATTGAAAATCAATATGGAAATCGTCAAAATACAAATTCTTGCTTCTCAAGCACATATATAAGATTAATCTTACTAGGTGTATAAGCATTAGATTTATATTTAACATTTTACTACATTAACATAACACATGCAATTTTCAAGAAAATTAATCCTAAACTAAATTAAAAATAACTCAAGAAAGTATTATGTAATTTCTAAATAAATTAGTGGGATTTTGATTACCTCATTGTTGTAAGAGGGTGAGGCATAGTTTGCCACATCGCCTTTCTTGATTTTCTCCTCGTCTTCGGAAGAGCTCAATTCATCCCAACTTTTGTTCTTCTTGCGTTCAAAGCAAGTAGTTCCATTCTTTTTGCTTTTTAATTTTTGTTTCATTTGTAGTTTAAGTTCACCATCACTTGAGCTTATGCTCGAGTGGTCTTCATGTGTTCTATGTCCCAAATCCTTCCTATCATTTGGAAGGTTGTTCTCGAGTTTCTTTTTTGTCACATTGTTCATTTCGTAGGTCATTAGAGACCCAATAAGTTCTTCGAGAGGGAATGTTTTAAGGTCCTTGGCCTCTTGAATGGCCATAACTTTTGGATCCCAACTTTTTGGAAGGGATCTTAAGATTTTAGTGACTAGTTCAAAATTAGAAAAACTTTTACCAAGAGCTTTGAGTCCATTGATGACATCCGTGAACCGGGTGTACATGTCTCCGATGGACTCACTTGGTTTTATCCGGAAAAGTTCGTAAGAATGCACAAGAATATTGATTTTGGACTCTTTCACTCGGCTAGTGCCTTCATGAGTGACCTCTAGAGTTCTCCAAATATCAAAAGCCGAGTCACACATCGAAATGCGATTAAATTCATTTTTGTCAAGTGCACAATATAAGGCATTCATAGCCTTTGCATTTAGAGAAAACATCTTCTTCTCCAAATCATTCCAATGGTTCATTGGAAGAGAAGAAATTTCAAATCCATTTTCGACTATGTGCCATAAATTCAAATCCAAAGAAAGTAAGAAAACTCTCATTCGAGTTTTCCAATAAGTGTAGTCCGTCCCATTGAAAAAGGGAGGACAAATGAGAGAGTGACCCTCTTGAAAGCCGTAAAGAGCCATTTCTATTTGGGTGTTAAACCAAGGTAGAAAAACGTGGCTCTGATACCAATTGTTAGGATCGAAGCGGCACTAAGAGGGGGGGGTGAATTAGTGCAGCGGATTAAAACGTTGATTTCGATAAATTTTTCGTACGATAAGAATGGAACTTGAAAAGTTTAACTTGAAAGCGTATTCTTAAAGTTGTGCAGCAAGGGTAATAAGGAACTAAAGCAGTAAGAAGATTTGCAGTAATGTAAATGACAATAATGAAATACAAACCAGAGATTACGCCGATTTAGAGCGGTTCGGTCAAATGACCTACATCCACTTGCGAGGCCCCTCTTCGATGAGGCTCCCACCTTCCACTAGCAAATCTCTTGAAAGGGAAGGGTAAATACCCCTCTTACAACTCTTTACAAGCGGTTCACTCTCTTACAAATTTTTAGCAAGAATGAAGGAGGTGAACACTAGCAAAATGAAAACAAGATTAGCTAGGACTTTTCTAATGCCTTTCTCTCAAACACTTGCTGCTCAAAAAGTTGTTCTCTCAGTTGAGATTTGAGGGGTATTTATAGGCCTCAAGAGGATTCAAATTTGGGCTTCAAAATTTGAATTCTCTTTGGGTTCCCGCTGTTGGAGGTGCCACCGCCTAGCCAAGCGGTGCCACCGCCCAGCACTCGGGTGCTGGACGGTGCAACCGCCCAGCCCAGAGGTGTCACCGCCCAGCTCTCGGGTGCTGGGCGGTGCCACCGCCAGTCTAGGCGGTGCCACCGCCTAGGCCAAATCAGCTCACTGGTTGAGCTCCAAACTTGGCCCAAACCAGTCCGAACTCGAGCCCAATTAGCCCCTACTTGGGTTATAGGATTAACACCTAATCCTAACTCTAATTAACATGATAACTACGAATTTAAAGACATTTTATAAGCTATTACAAAGTCCGTAAGTCAAGACTTCTTCCGGCGAGCTTTCGGTGAACTTCCGACGGTCTTCCGATAAACTCTTGGAAACCATTCTGCGGACTCCCGACAAGCTCCTAGACTTCACGATTTGATCTTGGCGAGTTCCAATGAGCTTCTTCGGAAAGCTCCGATCATTCTCGATGAGCTCCATGAACTTCCAACGAACCTTCCGGCGAGCTTCCGAAAAACCCTTCGGCAAGCTCCCTACTCATTCTCGATTAGTTCTGGCAGCATTCCCGACGAACCTTCGGACTTCCGTCGAACTCTCGAACTCCCAACGAATCCTTCGCGCTTGACTCCGGCACTTTGTTTTGCTTTATGTCTTTGTCGTTATCGTAGTTAATCCTACACATACAAGCAAACACTCTACTCCGATCTAGACAATTATTATAACGCAAATTGACATTCTGTTGCCCAGCACGTCATTGGTTGGCGCTTCATCCGATTCTTCGGTGCATCGTCCTCTCTTGCGGCTTGTTGCCTAATCGGCGGTTGACCTCCGCAACCCCGATATCCTTGGCGCAATTTCGCTCTCCTTGGCCCGATGCCCGACGCCCGAAGCCTTCTGCCATCCAATATCCTGACGTGATCTCCTCCGACGCAACGTCAATTCCTCCTGCGTTAATTGTCTAATCCTGATCGAGTAGACCTGTATCACTCAAAATGTAGTCAAACATTTAAACACAATCAATTAGTTTCATCATCAAAATCTGAGATTCAACACATCCTACAGAAGTATTAGTCTCTGTTCTTATATTGATTCTGAAAGATTTCTGCTTAGAACCTGATATTTCTCTCTTTGGACATTAAACCATGGATTTGGAATTTTTTAGGTAAACTAACCCCTATACACTATTTCAGTTATAATTTTTAGTACCAAATGTGGATTTAGGCAAGACTTAGTTTGTTTGAAATTAGACTCTTATATCTTTCTTTTGACACTGATTTTAAAGATTTTGGACATAGAATACTTACCCAAACGTCTGTTTCAAATGAGCCTATAGATGCTGCAAAACAGGGATCAAAATTTTTGACCTTTCGATACAAAAATGCCTATAAGTCCCTGTTGGAAATTCTAATTTGCACAAAAATAAATTCATTCGAAACTAGATTTGTAGACCTTTCTTTTGACATATAGATTGAAAAATTTGGAATTCAAATGCCTATCCTATTATCTGTTGAACCCGACCCTATGAATTCTGCAAAATAGTGATTTTGTTTTTGACCTTTGGTTACAAAATCAATGGTAACTCCTTGTTGGAAACCTTGATTCGTACAAAATTTATTTCATTAGAAAATAAATTGATATATCTTTTGACAATAGCCTTCTTGAGGGTATTGGAGTATAATTGACAATCTGAAGTATTTATCCAATGTGCCTCTCGAATTCTGTCAGAAATCGAGCTTTGATCAATTTCGCATCTTCTGATTTCATTCGTTTGGAAATAGATTTCATTCAGTTCCCTTCACTCAATTGAGGCTTATATTAATGCTTGAATTCTGGTTTGCTCTTGTCTATAAATTATTTTCATTCTTGAATATATTGTGTAACGTTTATGCTATATCACATTGTCTCGTATAGGCACATGTATATCCCATTGTTCAGCATTTGCTTTCGATATGTGCCTATTCTAGTTTCATTCCTTTGGATATCAAATTCATCTAACCTTCTTATTTGAATTGAGTTGTATGTAATTACTTGGATTCCATATGTGCTCTTGCTTTCATTTCCTTTCAAGTTTGAATACAATTGTGAAAAATTATTACTTACTTCTTATTGACTCGTAAAAGCACATGTACGTTTTGTTGTTCCGCATGTGCTTCCGATATGTGCTATTCATTTTCATACTATCCTTTTGTACTCTGGTGTTTGTGGGATATTGTGAACCTTTGCTAGAAATGGTGAAGTGAGTTATGCATAGAGCCTGTGATGCTTTGCCGGCCCTTATGACTTCACTCAGACATGGGTGGATGGAGCTCCCAAACATGGGAGACTTATGTTTGGTGGTCATTTAGAAATAGATGTACCATATTATGTTATGGACCCACTTCACCATCTATATGTTTGATATGGTATCCAGAGCTTTGGATATGTGTTTCTATAAATGCTCTGGATAAGAATGATATGAATGCAACGCCAAATTCAACGTTTGAGCTTCTATTTCGTATTCATCTTTGAAATGCTCCGAAATGGTCCATACGCCATTGATATGTTTTGAAATGTTTCATTTATCATTAATATACTCCGAAACATTTCGTACGCCTTTGATATGCTCCAAAATGTTTCATTTGCTATTGTTATGCTTCGAAATGTTCCATATGTTGTTGATATGCTCCGGAACATTTCATATGCTATTAATATGCTCCAATTACCCTATGCTCCATCTGTTATGAACCAAATATGTTTGATTGAGATGACATTTGTGATTCTGCCCTAATGAGATTACGTCTATGAATTATTATATTCTGCCTTGCATTTTGAAACCTTATTTGTTTGGAAATTGCCCTCTTTTACCATGGATATGTTAGTCACTTGCTGAGCTTTATATGCTCACCCCGTTGTTGTATAAATTTTTCAGGATAGCTTGTCGCTCGCTTAAATGTTAAGATTGGGCTGAGGTAGTGGAAAGCTAAAAGATTTTGGGAAGATCTTTATTAGCATATATGTTTTTGTTGTATAAGCACACTCTGCACCTAATGAAATATTAACGATGATTCTAAACTTGTGGATTTTGTATAAATTTAAAGGACCTCTTATGTTTAGGATTATGGAATGTTAAGTTTAATTCGTGTAATGACATGAACTTCTGATAAATGTTGGTTTTGTGACTGTATAGACTCCCACTCTTGTGAATTTATGTTGTGGTTATTATTTTGGTGAGTTGGGTTAAGATTTTATGAATCATCGAGCGATGTGTTGTATGTTTATGAATTGCACAGGGTTTATAAATTTATAGATTATAGAGGTGAAATTTTGATCTGAATGTTTTCTTAGTGACCTCAAATGTGTGATTGGATCCTGGATGGATTTGTGTTGAAATTTTTTTAATATTATCGATATTTTAAGGGGCGTGACACTTTTGGTCGTAGCCGCAGCCGCCGGTTGCCGCAGCCCCTCGTTGCAACGGCTGTAGAAACAAAGTTCCTCTGTTGCCATAGCCCCTCGTCAATCACAGTCGCGCCTCCACCAGCCGTGCCGCCTCTAGCACTCTTCTTCCCCTCTAGCACCGTCGCCGCCCAGGCGACCCATCACCGCTACGGGCGATCGTG
The DNA here is from genome assembly GCF_036884655.1 of Musa acuminata AAA Group. Taxonomy (NCBI): domain Eukaryota; kingdom Viridiplantae; phylum Streptophyta; class Magnoliopsida; order Zingiberales; family Musaceae; genus Musa; species Musa acuminata. The sequence goes on from NC_088340.1 coordinate 15,727,675, forward strand.
CGACGATCGCCGCACGCCTCCCAGCAGCCGATCCTCCTTGCTCTGTATCCGTAGTGCCATAAATAGGGCAACTCACCAGTTGCCCTTGTTCCCAACCGTGACACCGCCGGCTCCTCCTTCTCCACTGCTGCCGCTGCTTCTCGACCGCGCGAATGCAGCCGCAGCCGTCGGTTGCCGTAGCCCTCGTTGCAACGGTCGCAAAAATAGAGCTTCCTTTGTTGCTACCGCCCCCGTCGATCCTGGCCACGACCCTCGTTGCCTCCTTCTCCTCCGCCAACACTCCGCTCCAGCCAGCGACCACCGCTGCTGCCATCCACTGCAGCCTTCTCCTCAACCGCTCATGATCCTTCCGGCCAACTCCTTTGGTGGTGCGACAAAAACAGAGTACGCAGCAACCACCACGCAGCAACAAAAATAGTGGCACCCTTTGCTACTGCAGCCGCTGATTGTAACCACCGTCGTCACTCCCGGCCAATGACCAACCCCTTATTCTGCAGCAGCCGCCCTCCTACAGCGAACGCAGCAACCGCAGCAAGTACGCTGCCTTGCCTCAACCCCAGCAGTGCACGCAACACCGATTCCTCTTCTCAACCTCGGCCGCATCAACGCTGCCTCCCCCTTGCTTAGCATATTTTGCCACAACCACAGGTTGCCATCACCGCAGCCTCAACCCCGATGCTCGGCGTTCGCCCCTTTGGTCGCAGTAGCTGCAGCCACATCAACGCAGTCGCCTTCCTACCCCGTCACTCTCACCTCACGCAGCGATAGAAACAGGGCAACTACTCTTCCTCTAATGCAGCGACCGCAGCACTGCCCTTGACATCCACCTCATCGACAACTTGGCATCGACAGTAATTGATGCCCTTGACCAATACCAAAAATAGGAGTTGAGATTACAGATTTGCAGTCTTACGAAATGGCCACCGATAACTCAGTGAAAGCACAAATGAAAGCATTAGAAATTAGAATTGAGAACCGGTTACAAAAAGTACTTAATGATTTCAAAAAAGACTTACTGGGGAGCCTTAGTAAATTTCAACAAGGTGGAGTTCTACATTGCACGGATCTGAAAATACTAGAAAAGGGTCCCAAGATTGTGACACAATCTACTCATACATGAAGGTGGATGGACAGCTCTCAAAAATTTTTCAGACATCTACAGTGTTGGAATATTAGAGTAGGTTTGAAAGATTATCAAATCAAGCTAGAGATTGGTCGGAACGATAACTTCTGGATACATTTATTGAAGGTCTTATTCTAGAGATCCGGTGTGAAGTTAAGGCTCGTCAACCTCGCACTATGATAGTTGCGATCTCATTCGCACATCTACTTGAGAAAAAAATCAACAGAGAAAATCATGGAAATAGAAATGACAATAACCAGATGATCAGTAAGCCACCAGCCCTATCTATTCCCAATCAAAGCCTTGACAGCCGAAGACTAACCCAAGAAGAACTTAAGGAAAGATCAGCAAAGGGTTTGTACTATGATGAAAAGTGGATTATGGAGCATCGATATAAACAAGGGCAACTTTTGATGATTGAGCCAATTAGAAAGGAACCGGAAGTAAAAGAGTTGGACTTCGATCATAAAGGTATGAAAACTAATGAAGATATTGAAGCCATCACACATACAGTGCATGCATTGGATGGCTACACTAACCCACAAACTATGAAAATTGGAGGAACTTTGAAGCATCAACCTGTCACTATTTTGATTGATATAGATAGAACTAATAATTTTATGGATAGGAAAGTTGCAGCCCAATTAGCCCACCGCATTGAAGACTATGACATATTCGAAGTAAAGATCGTTGATGGACGAATTTTCACTTGTGATAGCCAAGGTTCAAAGATAAAATTGATTATACAGGGCCAGAAGTTTCATGCAATGATTACTACACTGAAAGACCGACCTATTGCTTACACTATCAAAAAGTGGAGACCATACTTGATCAACGGGCTGTGATGCGTTGCAGATAGTCTATGGCTAGTGCTGAAAGTGAAGCTCCCCGAGATTGATGCTGCTCAGCCTTGAGGGCAAGGCTGATTTGAAGAGGGAGGAATTGTTAGGACCCTTTTTATGAGTTTTGAATAATATTTATTGAGTATGTTTAGTCCACTTGTTTATTGAGTCGGTTTGGTTTAGTTAGAGTCAAGTAGAGGTTTATTTAATATTTATTTATTATTAGAGTTCAAATCCTGATGGACTCTAGGTTTAACTCTATAAATAGGGATGTAACTACTTCTTTTCAGTAATCTATAAAAAATACTATTCTGTCTTTTGACAAACCCTAGGAGGCCGATCCCCTCAAAGCGAACAAGGAGGGCCGATCCCCTCGAAGCGATCAAGGAGGCCGATCCCCTCGTAACGATCATTATCATCCCCATTTCTCCCCTTTCTTCCAAGATAAGACTTTAGGGTCTTATCATCCCCAATCCGTAAATGCTGAAAGTGAGTCTCAAGAGAAGGGCTATAAATGAGAATATCATCAAAAAATACCAGCACAAATATACGAAGAAAGCATCGAAAAATATCGTTCATGAGACTTTGAAAGGTTGAAGGAGCATTAGTGAGTCCAAAAGGCATTACCAAGAATTCATAATGACCATCATGTGTGCGGAATGCAGTTTTTGGAATGTCATCTTCACATACCCGAATTTGGTGGTAACCGGATCGGAGGTCCAACTTCGTGAAGACTCGAGCTCCTTTTAATTCATCAAGAAGTTCATCCACCACTCGTATTGGATACTTGTCCTTGATGGTGATGCCATTTAAAGCTCGGTAGTCGATGCACATCCGCCAAGTTCCGTCCTTCTTGCATACAAGTAGCACTGGTGAGGAATAGGGGCTGCAACTTGGCCGAATCACCCCTGTTTCAAGCATCTCCTTTATGATCTTTTCAATTTCATCTTTTTGGAGGTGAGGATATCAGTATGGTCGAGTGTTCGCTAATGGCTTGCCTAGAAGGATTGGAATTCGATGGTCATGTTGTCGAGAAGGAGGAAGATCGCATGGTTCAACAAAAATGTCGGCAAATTCAGTAAGCAATTGGGCAAGATTTTGATCTTCAATTTCTATTTTCTTCCCCTCTGGTTGTTACTGGAGGTGCATCAAAAAGCCACCATTTACCTTGTGTAAAACTTTCTCCATTCGTTGGGTCGAAATAGTGGTAACGTTGCTTCCGCGCTTCCCGCGTAGGATGATCTGTTTGCCCTTACAGTAGAATTTCATAATTAATTTAGAAAAGTTCCCAGAGACATCACCTAGTGTAGTCAGCCATTCTATACCAAGCACTGCCTCATAGTCATCAAGTGGTAGGAGGAAGAAATCGGTGATAATTTCTTGGTCTTGTAGTAATAGTTTCACCTGCGGGCATCTTTGGTCGCACTTTAGGATTCTGCCGTCGGCCACCTTTACATCGAACTTACTGCAACCTTCAATATGCAGTGCCATCCGAGCAGTAACCTTACTATTCAGGAAGTTATTAGTGCTTCCCGTGTCGATGAGAACAGTAATCGGCTGTTGTTTGAGAAGGCCTCCAACTTTCATCATTTGCGGGTTTGAGTAGCCGGCTAATGCGTGTACCGTAATGTCGGTCGGTTGTGGCTCTTTTTTTATATCATCTATTTTATATTCAAGGCCCTCTTCTGGATGTTCAATGACCTCTTCTTCTACTAGTTCAATCATAAGAAGTCTCCCTTTTATATAGCGATGCTCGTGGCTCCACGGCTCGTCGCAATGACAACATAACCCCTTCGCAGATCGCTCCCGAAGTTCTTCTCTTCTTAACCTTTTTAGTGCAGGGCCTCGGTTGATAGTACGGGGGGCTAAGGGCTTTAATATTAGAGGTCGAGGTGTGATCCTAGTCCTCCGGGCTTCATGGTTCAATCGCTCCTCTTGAAGTCGTGCGAAAGAGATGGCTGCCATAAGCGTGTATGGTTGTCGCGCCTTAACTTCTCCCCGGATCTCCAGCTTTAAGCCCTCAATAAAGGTCCCCAATAGTTGTATTTCAGACCAATCTCCTTTGCCGACTTCAACGTGTATGGGCCACCGTAAGAGGCAACAGATGACGAGATATCAAGTTCCATAGAAACTTCCCCAACAGCGACGGTAGAGGCAATCGGCGCCTGCGACAGTAGAGGGACCGGCGGCCTGCTCTGTTTCTATCGCACCATAGAAACAGCAATGCCGACAGATCGCACGGTCGAAGCTGCAACCAAAATAGGGATGTAAGAGTCTTAAGTAGGAGTCCTATTATGAGTTAGGGTTTAGAATGTTGAATCTCGGATTTTGATGATGAAATCAATTGATGGGTTAATTGATCTAATCCATATTATTGAGTTAAGTGTGCAGGATTAACTATGATAACCAGAAAACACAAAGCAAGAATACCGGAGTCAAGATCGATGGACGTTTAAGAGTCCGAAGAATCGTCGGAGATGCTGCCGGAACCAACCGAGAAGAAATCGGGAACCTATCGGAATTTTCGGAAGTTCGCCGAAGAGATCGTCGGAGGTTCACGGAGATCACCGGGAAGGCTCGGCTACTCGTTAAAGTCATCACAAGATCGGGAGCTTGATGGGAGTCCGTCGGAAGAAGCTCATCGGAAAGCTCGCCGAAATAAGACTCGACGTTCGCGGTTGAAAGCTTGCTTAGGATGTGTTTTTGTTATGTAGTTCACTTGTAATTAGGATTAGGATTAAGAGATAATCCTATATCCTGGTTAGGGGCCAACTGGGCCCAAAGTCAGATATGGTTTGGGCTTAAATTAAGCCAAACCAGTGAAATCAGAGTGCTAGGCAGTGGCACCGCTTGGCTGGGCGGTGGCACCGCCCAGCACCCGAGAGCTGGGCGGTGACACCTCCTTGGCTGGGCGGTTGCACCGTCCAGCACCCGAGTGCTAGGCGGTGGCACCGCCTGGCTGGGCGGTGGCACCTCCAGCATTCGGGAACCTAAAGAGAATTCAAATTTTGGAGCCTAAATTTGAATCCTCTTGAGGCCTATAAATACCCCTCAAATCTCAACTGAGGTTACAACTTTTGAGAAGCATTTTGATTGAGAGAAAAGTCTTAGAAAGTCTTAGCAAGTCTTGTTTTCAATTTGCTAGAGAGTTCTCCTCCTTCTTTCTTATTGAAAATTTATAAGAGGTTGAACTGCTTGTAAAAGGTTGTAAGAGGGGTGTTTACCCTTCCATTTCAAGAGATTTGCTAGTGGAAGGTGGGAGCCTCATCGAAGAGGGTCATCGCAAGTGGAGTCGGTCATTTGACCGAACCACTGTAAAAATCGGCGTAATCTCTGGTTTGCATTTTATTATTGTCATTTACATTACTGCAAATCTTCTTAGTTCCTTATTACCCTTGCTGCGCAACTTTAAGAATACGCTTTCAAGTTAAACTTTTCAAGTTCCGTTCTTATCGTACGAAAGATTTTGTTAAAATCGAAGTTTTAATCCGCTGCACTAATTCACCCCCCCCCCCCCTCTTAGTGCCACTCTGATCATAACAAGTGGTATCAGAGAGAGGTTATCTCTCATATTTGGTTTAATACCCAAGAGAGATGGCTTACTCCGGCATGCAAGAGGGCCACTCTATTGCACGACCACCATTGTTTAATGGGTCAGATTACACATATTGGAAGACTCGCATGAGAATCTTCCTCATTTCTATGGACTTTGAGCTTTGGTCTATTGTTGAAAACGGATTTCAAAAATCTTCTCTTCCGATGAGTGAATGGAATGAATCGGAGAAGAAGGTTTTTGCTTTAAATGCAAAGGCTATGAATGCCTTGTTTTGTTCACTAGACAAAAATGAATTTAATCGTGTTTCAATTTGTGATTCGGCCTTTGATATTTGGAGAACTCTTGAGGTCACTTATGAAGGCACTAGCCGAGTGAAAGAGTCCAAAATCAACATCCTTGTGCACTCTTACGAACTTTTCCGAATGAAACCAAGTGAGTCCATCGGAGACATGTACACCCAGTTTACGGATGTCATCAATGGACTCAAAGCTCTTGGTAAAGATTTTACTAACTTTGAACTAGTAACTAAAATCTTAAGATCTCTCCCTAAAAGTTGGGATCCAAAAGTTACGGCCATTCAAGAGGCCAAAGACCTTAAAGCATTCCCTCTTGAAGAACTCATTGGGTCTCTAATGACCTACGAAATGACATGTCAAGCTCATGACGAGCTCGAGAACCCCCTTCCAAAGAACAGGAAGGATATGGCACTCAAATCACAAGAAGACCACTTGAAAGGAACATCAAGTGATGAGGACAGTGACAATGACATTGCACTTTTGACTCAAAAATTTAAGAAATACTTAAGAAAGAACAAATTTAAAAATAAATTTGAACAAAAGAAGGACCAAGTGATTTGCTATGAATACAAAAAACCAGGACACTACAAGAACGATTGTCCTCAAGGCAAAAAGAGAACATCAAAAAAGAAGGCGCTCAAGGCAACGTGGGATGATTCAAGCGCGTCCGAAGAAGAGGAGTCCAACACCGAGCAAGTTGCTCATTACGCGCTAATGGCTTTAGGAGAAGAGGTATGTGATTTATTTAATGAAGATTTATCTTTTGAAGAACTCTCTATCGCTTTTCATTAATTATTTGATGAATGTAGAATTGTTAGCAAGAAGTTAAGTATCTTAAAGAAAGAGCATGCTTTGCTACAAGATAAGTTTGAGAATCTTCAAATTCCTCCATGTTCTAAGTGTGAGCATATAGAAGCAATAAAAAATGAAAATTTGCTTCTTAAAGAAACCTTAAACAAGTTTAAGGTTGGTAGCAAAGGATTAGATATGATCGTTGCACACAAGGGTCACATCGTAAATAGAAATGGAATTGGATTTGTAAAAGGATTACATCAAAATCCTACCACTTTCATAAAAGGACCTACATTACATGTTTCCTCTAATATGAAATGCAACTTCTGTTGCAAATCCGGACATATTGCCTACAAATGTCCATTTAGGAAAATTAGTTCACGAAAATTAGTATGGGTTCCTAAAGGAACTATAAAAGATTCAATAATAAATAACAAAATTAGTGGGTCAATTTTTGAGGCACCCAAAATCAAATGGGTACCTAAAAATCATCCTCTTTTGTAGACAAACCCACAAGCTAGGAGCAAGAGATGGTATCTCGATAGTGGGTGCTCAAGACATATGACTGGAGATCCATCTCATTTCTCTATGCTCACTAGCAAAGAAGAAGGGTACGTCACCTTCGGAGACAACAATAAAGGCAAAATCATTGGCAAGGGAACTATTGGTAACAAATTTAGTTTTTCCATTGATGATGTTTTACTAGTTGATGGATTGAAACACAATCTCTTAAGTATTAGTCAACTATGCGATAAAGGTTATATCGTTAGATTTGAATCAATATGTGCATTATTGAAAAACCAAATCATAACATGACTATGATTGCTTTAAAACAAAATAATGTCTATACCATCAATCTTGATGAACTAGGAAATGAAATGTGTTTCTCCGTCGTAAATGGTGATGCTTGGCTTTGGCATAGGAGATTAGGTCATGCAAGCATGAAAACAATATCTAAAATCTCATCTAAAGAATTAGTACGAGGGATTCTGAATATGAAGTTTATTAAGGATAAGGTATGCGATGCATGTCAACTAGGCAAACAAATAAAAACAAGCTTCAAACCAAAAAATCAAATTAGCACCACTAGACCATTACAATTGATCCATTTGGACTTATTTGGACCAATTGATACAACAAGTCTAGGTGGAAGCAAATATGCTTTTGTGATTGTGGATGACTACTCTAGATACACTTGGACCTATTTCTTAGCTCACAAAAGTGATTGCTTCAAGTGTTTATCTAAGTTTTGTAAACTCACTCAAAACAAAAAAGGCTTCATGATTTCATCAATTCGGAGTGATCACGGTGGTGAATTCCAAAACCGTGACTTTCAAAATTTTTGCAAAGTTAATGGGTACAATCATAACTTCTCAACTCCAAGAAATCCTCAACAAAATGGAGTAGTTGAAAGGAAAAATAGAAACCTACAAGAAATGGCAAGAACTATGTTAAATGAACATAGTTTACCCAAATATTTTTGGGCCGAAGCCGTAAATACGGCTTGTTACATCATGAATAGGGTCCTAATAAGACCATCTCTATCAAAAACTCTCTATGAATTATGGAATAACAAAAAACCAAATATTTCTTATTTTAAAGTTTTTGGTTGTAAATGCTTCATTTTAAATGAAAAGGATGCCCTAGGTAAATTTGATGCTAAATCCGATGAAGGCATTTTTCTTGGTTACTCCTCCGTTTCTAAGGCCTTTCGTGTCTTTAACAAAAGGACCTTAGTAATAGAAGAGTCTATTCATGTAGTTTTTAATGAAATTTCTGATTTAAAGAAAAATGATTTTGATGATGATCTTGATTTTGATAATTTGAATTTAAACGAACCCCCTCCTTAAAATAGCCATTTGAATGCATCTTCTTCCGAAATTTCTTTACCCAAAGAATGGAAGTATGTAGATGCTCATCCAAAGGAGCTAATTATAGGAGATACAACAAAAGGGGTTCAAACTCGTTTTTCTTTCAAGAATTTTTGTGCTAACGCCGCTTTCCTTTCTCAAATTGAACCTAAATGCATTGACGAAGCCTTAAAAGATGATTTTTGGGTCATTGCAATGCAAGAAGAATTGAACCAATTTGAGAGGAATGAGGTATGGAAGCTTGTTCCTAGACCAAGTGACCACTTAGTCATAGGTACTAAGTGGGTCTTTAGAAACAAGCAAGACAAAAATGGTATCGTGGTTAGAAACAAGGCTAGATTAGTGGCCAAAGGTTTCAACCAAGAAGAAGGTATCGATTACGAAGAAACCTTCGCTCTTGTGGCTCGATTAGAAGCCATAAGGATGCTCCTTGCCTATGCTAGTAGTAATAATTTTAAACTATTTCAAATGGATGTTAAAAGTGCTTTCTTGAATGGTTTTATTTCCGAAGAAGTATATGTCGAACAACCTCCCGGATTTGAAAATTCTCTTCTTCCTAATCATGTATTCAAATTGAGTAAAGCTCTCTATGGCTTGAAACAAGCTCTTAGAGCTTGGTATGAAAGGCTTAGTTCCTTTCTTATTTTAAATAATTTTACCAAAGGCAAGGTTGATACTACATTGTTTATTAAACATTTTGAAAATAATTTTCTTATTGTGCAAATTTATGTTGACGATATTATTATTGGCTCTTCGGATGAATCACTATGTGAATCATTTGCCAAATGTATGAGTCATGAATTTGAAATGAGTTTAATGGGTGAATTAACCTTCTTTTTAGGATTACAAATCAAACAACTTAGTGATGGTATATTTCTTAACCAATCCAAATATACATTAGAATTGTTAAAACGATTTAACATGGATAATTCAAAAGCAATAAACACCCCTATGAGTACTGCGACTAAGTTAGATATGGATGAAAATAGTGAAAATTTTGATCAAAAAACATATAGGGGAATGATAGGTAGTCTACTCTACCTCACAGCGACTAGACCATATATTATGTTTAGTGTAGGACTTTGCACTACATTTCAATCTAATCCTAAATTATATCATCTAAAGAGTGTTAAAAGAATATTTAGGTATCTTAAAGGAACTCCAAATTTAGGATTGTGGTATCCAAAATCTGAAAAATTCGATCTAATAGCTTATGCAGATGCCGATTTTGGCGGATGCAGGATAGATAGAAAAAGTACATCCGGAACATGCCAATTTTTAGGACATGCACTTGTTTCTTGGACATCCAAGAAACAAAATTCAGTTGCACTATCTACGGCGGAAGCCGAATACATTGCTGCAAGTGCATATTGTGCACAAGTCATTTGGATGAAAAATACATTAGAAGACTATGGAATTAACTTTAAAAATATTCCCATAAAATGTGATAATACTAGTGCCATATGTCTTACTAAAAATCCAATTCAGCACTCTAGAACTAAGCACATCGACGTTAGGCATCATTTCATATGCGATCATGTCCTTAACAATGATGTTGTTCTAGAATTCATGGACACAAAGCATCAATTAGCAGATATATTTACAAAAGCTTTGAATGAAGGCCAATTTGAATTCATTAGAAGGGAATTAGGTATGTTAAATTGTCCCTAAGAATAAACTTGTTTGAATGGATTTTCCGTAAAGTTTTTCATTCTCTCTCCGTTCCTCGGTGACTTGTTAAATTATCTTATCCTATCTTGAGTCAAACACCGCTTCCATCTGATCAAGATTAATGATTTTATGATATTTTGAATCTCGAAATTGATTTTGATGGCTTGATTATGAGTTTCAAGTTGACGAATTGAATTTGAATGGATTTGTATTCGAACTATGATCTTGACTTATTGGAGTTACTACTTAAAATTTTTTTCTTATCCCAATCTCTTCTTTGTACATCTACAATTTTTGTTATTTATAAAAAGAAGAGATTTGATAATATGGATGAATGCTGAATTTTCCTTTAAGATGAACTCTGCGTAAATATTTTAACATACTTAATTTTGAATGATAAAATCTTTGTATGATCAATGATAATATAGATGAGTGATGTATGATCAATGATAAAATCTTTGTATGATAAATTATGTGCTTCAAGTCTCATTCCCTTTTTGTTGATGACAAAGGGGGAGAAAAGTGATGACTTGTATCATTTTAATAGCATGACTTATATGAATTGCAAAAGCTTGTGTGATATGAATGTCTTATATGCCTTGCAAAATCCTTGAGAATATCACAAGATTGATTGATCATATTGAAAGCATGCCTTACATCGATATCATGATATTCATGTTGAAAATCTTTATCTCCTAGTAAAAATTGTCCCATATCATTTGACTTATGATTTTCATCAAAGTTTCGCATTTACAATTGCTTAATGAGAATAACGATAAGCTCTTCGGTTAGAACTTATCGGTTTATGCTTGAATTCAATGGATGAAATTCAAGTGTTTTCATCTTCTCATAATATGGCATATAGAAAGGGGGAGTTATGTTTAACTCCGTCATCAATTGATTGTCATCATAAAAAAGGGGGAGATTGTTGAATCTCGGATTTTGATGATGAAATCAATTGATGGGTTAATTGATCTAATCCATATTATTGAGTTAAGTGTGCAGGATTAACTACGATAACTAGAAAACACAAAGCAAGAATACCGGAGTCAAGATCGATGGACGTTTAAGAGTCCAAAGAATCGTCAGAGATGCTGCCGGAACCAACCGAGAAGAAATCGGGAACCTATCGGAATTTTTGGAAGTTCACCGAAGAGATCGTCGGAGGTTCACGAAGATCACCGAGAAGGCTCGGCTACTCGTTAAAGTCATCACAAGATCGGGAGCTTGATGGGAGTCCGTCGGAAGAAGCTCGTCGGAAAGCTCGCCGAAACAAGACTCGACGTTCGCGGTTGAAAGCTTGCTTAGGATGTGTTTTTGTTATGTAGTTCACTTGTAATTAGGATTAGGATTAAGAGATAATCCTATATCCTGGTTAGGGGCCAACTGGGCCCAAAGTCAGATATGGTTTGGGCTTAAATTAAGCCAAACCAGTGAAATCGGAGTGCTAGGCGGTGGCACCGCCCAGCACCCGAGAGTTGGGCGGTGACACCTCCTTGGCTGGACGGTTGCACCGTCCAGCACCCGAGCGCTGGGCGATGGCACCGCCTGGCTGGGCGGTGGCACCTCCAGCATTCGGGAACCTAAAGAGAATTCAAATTTTGGAGCCCAAATTTGAATCCTCTTGAGGCCTATAAATACCCCTCAAATCTCAACTAAGGTTACAACTTTTGAGAAGCATTTTGATTGAGAGAAAAGTCTTAGAAAGTCTTAGCAAGTCTTGTTTTCAATTTGCTAGAGAGTTCTCCTCCTTCTTTCTTATTGAAAATTTGTAAGAGGTTGAGCTGCTTGTAAAAGGTTGTAAGAGGGGTGTTTACCCTTCCATTTCAAGAGATTTGCTAGTGGAAGGTGGGAGCCTCATCGAAGAGGGGCATCGCAAGTGGAGTAGGTCATTTGACCGAACCACTCTAAAAATCGGCGTAATCTCTGGTTTGCATTTTATTATTGTCATTTACATTACTGCAAATCTTCTTACTGCTTTAGTTCCTTATTACCCTTGCTGCGCAACTTTAAGAATACGCTTTCAAGTTAAACTTTTCAAGTTCCGTTCTTATCGTACGAAAGATTTTGTTAAAATCGAAGTTTTAATCCGCTGCACTAATTCACCCCCCCCCTCTTAGTGCCGCTCCGATCCTAACAAGTGGTATCAGAGCAAGGTTATCTCTCATATTTGGTTTAATACCCAAGAGAGATGGCTTACTCCGGCATGCAAGAGGGCCATTCTATTGCACGACCACCTTTGTTTAATGGGTCGGATTACACATATTGGAAGACTCGCATGAGAATCTTCCTCATTTCTATGGACTTTGAGCTTTGGTCTATTGTCGAGAATGGATTTCAAAAATCTTCTCTTTCGATGAGCGAATGGAATGAATCGGAGAAGAAGGTTTTTGCTTTAAATGCAAAGGCTATGAATGCCTTGTTTTTTGCATTAGACAAAAACGAATTTAATCGTGTTTCAATGTGTGATTCAGCTTTTGATATTTGGAGAACTCTGGAGGTCACTCATGAAGGCACTAGCCGAGTGAAAGAGTCCAAAATCAACATCCTTGTGCACTCTAACGAACTTTTCCAAATGAAACCAAGTGAGTCCATCGGAGACATGTACACCCGGTTTACGGATGTCATCAATGGACTCAAAGCTCTTGGTAAAGATTTTACTAACTTTGAACTAGTAACTAAAATCTTAAGATCCCTCCCTAAAAGTTGGGATCCAAAAGTTATGGCCATTCAAGAGGCCAAAGACCTTAAAGCATTCCCTCTTGAAGAACTCATTGGGTCTCTAATGACCTACGAAATGACATGTCAAGCTCATGACGAGCTCGAGAACCTCCTTCCAAAGAACAGGAAGGATATTGCACTCAAATCATAAGAAGACCACTTGAAAGGAACATCAAGTGATGAGGACAGTGACAATGACATTGCACTTTTGACTCAAAAATTTAAAAAATATTTAAGAAAGAACAAACTTAAAAATAATGTAAAAAATAAATTTGAACAAAAGAAGGACCAAATGATTTGCTATGAATGCAAAAAACTGGGACACTACAAGAACGATTGTCCTCAAGCCAAAAAGAGGACATCAAAGAAGAAGGCACTCAAGGCAACATGAGATGATTCAAGCGCGTCCGAAGAAGAGGAGTCCAACACCGAGAAAAGTCTTAGAAAGTCTTAGCAAGTCTTGTTTTCAATTTGCTATAGAGTTCTCCTCCTTCTTTCTGATTGAAAATTTGTAAGAGGTTGAGCTGCCTGTAAAAGGTTGTAAGAGGGGTGTTTACCCTTCCATTTCAAGAGATTTGCTAGTGGAAGGTGGGAGCCTCATCGAAGAGGGGCATCGCAAGTGGAGTAGGTCATTTGACCGAACCACTCTAAAAATCGGTGTAATCTCTGGTTTGCATTTTATTATTGTCATTTACATTACTGCAAATCTTCTTACTGCTTTAGTTCCTTATTACCCTTGCTGCGCAACTTTAAGAATACGCTTTCAAGTTAAACTTTTCAAGTTCCGTTCTTATCGTACGAAAGATTTTGTTAAAATCGAAGTTTTAATCTACTGCACTAATTCACCCCCCCCCCTCTTAGTGCCGCTCCGATCCTAAAATAGAAGCCCAATAAAGAGCCACCCCTCTCCTTCGTTGCCGAGCCACCACTACTGCTGCAGGCCCTCAATAAAGGTCCCTTGGTTGTTTCTGTGGAACTTGATATCTCGTCTTCTGTTGTCAGCATAGCTCTTTTGCCGACTTTGAGCAGCCTTTAGCCTTTTTATGTTAACCTGATTCTTTTCAGTAGTCTCTTGTACTTTATCTGGTGCTAACAACTTTCTATCACCAACTTCCTCCCAACATATAGGCATTCTACACTTTCGCCCATACAATGCTTCATAAGGAGCCATCTGAATGCTCGAATGGTAACTATTATTGTAAGTGAACCCAATAAGAGAAATATCTTTATCACATTCACCTCTCCAATCCATAATATAGGCTCTTAGCAAATCTTCAAGTACTTGAATTGTTCTTTCAGATTGACCATCATTTTGAGGGTGATAGGCAGTGTCAAACTTTACTTTGGTGCCCAAAGAATCTTATAATCTCCTCCACAATCTAGAAAGAAATATGGAGTCTCTATCCGAGATGATCTCCTTCCGGACACCATGAAGTCTTACTATTTCATCAACATACAAATCTGCAAGCCTATCAAGAGAATAGGTCATATTGAATGGTAAGAAATGTGCAGACTTGGTTAAACTATCAACACTGACCCAAATAGCATCATTCTTTCTAAAGGTTCTGGGTAGTCCTAAAACAAAGTCCATAGTAATGCAATCCCATTACCATTCAGGAATATCTAAGGGCTGTAACAAACCTCCAGGTCTCTATTGTTCTGCTTTGATTTGCTGACATGTCAAACACCTTGAAACATATATTGCAATCTCCTTCTTCATGCCTTTCCACCAATAATGACTTTGATGATCTTGATACATTTTTGTGCTACTAGGATGTATGGTGTACTTTGAATTATGAGCTTCGTTCAAGATCTGGATCTTGATATCTATGTCATTTGGAACATATATTCTATCCCCAAATCTCAATAGGCCATCTTCTGAAATTTGAAAATTCAACTTCAATCCCTTTTCAACTTCATTCCTCAAGTATAATAAATGTTGATCTCGAAGTTGTCCATCTATAATTTATTGAATAAGATCAGTTTGTACTTGGATAGAGGCCATCAACATTTTTGAGTCTTGCCCTTTCCTCATTACATTTTAATCATAATTTCTTTCTAATAGCTTCTATTGTTTCATAACCAGACTAGCCATAAAACTTGTAGATTTTCTTCTAAGTGCATCAGCTACAACATTTGCTTTACTTGGGTGATAACGGATGGTATAATCATAATCCTTTAGAAGTTCTATCCATCTTCGCTGCCTTATATTTAACTCCTTCTATGTAAAAATATACTTTAAACTCTTGTGATCAGTAAAGATATCAACTGTCCGCCCATACAAGTAATGTCTCAAAATCTTTAGAGCAAAGATGATTGATGCCAATTCTAAATCATGAGTCGGATAATTCAATTCATAATTCTTTAGCTGCCTTGAAGCATAAGCAATTACTTTCCCTTCTTGCATCAAAACACATCCAAGGCCCTTTCTTGAAGTATCAATATAAACTACAAATCCTTCATTACCACTTGGAATAGTGAGAATAAGGGCACTAGTTAATCTTCTTTTTAATTCTTGGAAACATTGCTTACAATCACCACTCCATTCAAATTTCACATTCTTTTGAGTCAGTTTGGTGAGTGGATGAGCAATTTTGGAAAATTGCTCTTTCAGATTGACCATCATTTTGAGGGTGATAGGCAATGTTAAATTTACTTTGGTGCCCATAGAAACTTGTAATCTCCTCCACAATCTAGAAAGAAATATGGAGTCTCTATCCGAGATGATCTCCTTCGGGGCACCATGAAGTCTTACTATTTTATCAACATACAAATCTGCAAGCCTATCAAGAGAATAAGTCATATTGATTGGTAAGAAATGTGCAGACTTGGTTAACCTATCAACAATGACCCAAATAGCATCATGCTTTCTAGAGGTTCTGGGTAGTCCTGAAACAAAGTCCATAGTAATGCAATCCCATTACCATTCAAGAATATCTAAGGGCTGTAAGAAACCTCCAGGTCTCTGTTGTTCTGCTTTGATTTGCTGACATGTCAAACACCTTGAATCATATATTGCAATCTCCTTCTTCATGCCTTTCCACCAATAATGACATTGAAGATCTCTATACATTTTTGTGCTACCAGGATGTATGGTGTACTTTGAATTATGAGCTTCGTTCAAGATCTGGATTTTGATATCTATGTCATTTGGAACATATATTTTATACCCAAATCTCAATAGGCCATCATATGAAATTTGAAAATTCATCTTCAATCCCTTTTCAACTTCATTCCTCAAGTATAATAAATGTTGACCTCGTAGTTGTCCTTCTTTAATTTATTGAATAAGATCAGTTTGTACATGGATAGAGGCCATCAACATTATTGAGTCTTGGCCTTTCCTCATTACATTCTAATCATAATTTCTTTCTAATAGCTTCTATTGTTTCACAACCAGAGTAGCCATAAAAGTTGTAGATTTTCTATTAAGTGCATCAGCTACAACATTTGCTTTACTTTGGTCATAACGGATGGTATAATAATAATCCTTTAGAAGTTCTATCCATCTTCGCTGCCTCATATTTAACTCATTCTATGTAAAAATATACTTTAAACTCTTATGATCAGTAAAGATATCAAATGTCCGCCCATACAAGTAATGTCTCAAAATCATTAGAGCAAAGATGATTGCTGCCAATTCTAAATCATGAGTCGGATAATTCAATTCATAATTCTTTAGCTACCTTGAAGCATAAGCAATTACTTTCCCTTCTTGCATCAAAACACATCCAAGGCCCTTTCTTGTAACATCAATATAAACTACAAATCCTTCATTACCACTTGGAATAGTGAGAATAAGGGCACTAGTCAATCTTCTTTTTAATTCTTGGAAACATTGCTTACAATCACCACTCCATTCAAATTTCACATTCTTTTGAGTCAGTTTGGTGAGTGGATGAGCAATTTTGGAAAATTGCTCTTTCAGATTGACCATCATTTTGAGGGTGTTAGGCAGTGTTAAATTTACTTTGGTGCCCATAGAAACTTGTAATCTCCTCCACAATCTAGAAAGAAATATGGAGTCTCTATCCGAGATGATCTCCTTCGGGGCACCATGAAGTCTTACTATTTAATCAACATACAAATCTGCAAGCCTATCAAGAGAATAAGTCATATTGATTGGTAAGAAATGTGCAGACTTGGTTAACCTATCAACAATGACCCAAATAGCATCATGCTTTCTAGAGGTTCTGGGTAGTCCTGAAACAAAGTCCATAGTAATGCAATCCCATTACCATTCAAGAATATCTAAGGGCTGTAAGAAACCTCCAAGTCTCTGTTGTTCTGCTTTGATTTGCTGATATGTCAAACACCTTGAATCATATATTGCAATCTCCTTCTTCATGCCTTTCCACCAATAATGACATTGAAGATCTCTATACATTTTTGTGCTACCAGGATGTATGGTGTACTTTGAATTATGAGCTTCGTTCAAGATCTGGATCTTGATATCTATGTCATTTGGAACATATATTTTATACCCAAATCTCAATAGGCCATCATATGAAATTTGAAAATTAAACTTCAATCTCTTTTCAACTTCATTCCTCAAGTATAATAAATGTTGATCTCGTAATTGTCCTTCTTTAATTTATTGAATAAGATCAGTTTGTACATGGATAGAGGCCATCAACATTATTGAGTCTTGGCCTTTCCTCATTACATTCTAATCATAATTTCTTTCTAATAGCTTCTATTGTTTCACAACCAGAGTAGCCATAAAAGTTGTAGATTTTCTATTAAGTGCATCAGCTACAACATTTGCTTTACTTGGGTCATAACGGATGGTATAATAATAATCCTTTAGAAGTTCTATCCATCTTCGCTGCCTCATATTTAACTCCTTCTATGTAAAAATATACTTTAAACTCTTATGATCAGTAAAGATATCAAATGTCCGCCCATACAAGTAATGTCTCAAAATCATTAGAGCAAAGATGATTGCTGCCAATTCTAAATCATGAGTCGGATAATTCAATTCATAATTCTTTAGCTACCTTGAAGCATAAGCAATTACTTTCCCTTCTTGCATCAAAACACATCCAAGGCCCTTTCTTGAAACATCAATATAAACTACAAATCCTTCATTACCACTTGTAATAGTGAAAATAGGGGCACTAGTCAATCTTCTTTTTAATTCTTAGAAACTTTGCTTACAATCACCACTCCATTCAAATTTCACGTTCTTTTGAGTCAGTTTGGTGAGGGGATTAGCAATTTGGGAAAATCCCTCCACAAATCTCCTGTAATAACCCGCCATGCCCAAGAAACTTCTAACTTCTGTTACATTTGTTGGCACTTCCCAATTAACTACTGCTTCCATTTTCTTTGGATCAATAGATATGCCCTTTCTTGAAATCACGTGGCCTAAGAAAGCAATTTCCTTCAACCAAAATTCACATTTGCTGAACTTTGCATACAGCTTCTTTTCTCTTAGTATAGATAATACATCTCTCAAGTGTTTATCATGCTCTTGATTACTCCTTGAATATACTAATATTTTATCAATGAATACAATTACACAATCATCTAAGAGTGGTTGAAATATTCTATTCATCAGTTCTATAAAAGCTACAGGAGCATTAGTCAAGCCAAAGGCAATACTAAAAATTCATAGTGGCAATAACGAGTTCTAAAGGCTAGTTTTGGAATATCCTCCTTCTTGACCTTCAACTCATAGTAACCTAATCTTAGATCAATCTTGGAGAATACTTATGCACCCTACAATTGATCAAACAAGTTATCAATCCTGGGTAGGGGATACTTGTTTTTGTTGGTCACCTGATTCAATTGTCTATAATCAATACAAAGCCTTAACGTCCCATCCTTCCTCTTAACTAATAGCACTGGAGCACCCCACGGTGAGACGCTAGGTCGAATGAAACCCTTATCTAACAACTCTTGTATTTGTTTCTTCAATTCCTCAAGCTCGAGTGGTGCCATTCTGTAGGGAGGCTTAGATATTGGGACTGTCTTAGGGACTAAATCAATAACAAACTCACCTTCCTTATCTGGAGGTAGTCCAAGTAAATCCTCTAGGAATACATCAGGGAACTCTTTAGCCATGGAAATTTCATTTCGATGAGTTTCTTGTTCTGAATGTTCCTTTACACATATAACATAACAGAAACATCCCTTCTGTAGAAGGCATTGACTTTGAAGTGTTGATATTAAGCAAAGAGGCAAATCATGCCTAATACCCTCAAAGTAGAAGATAGGCTGATTTGGTCTGCGGAAAGTAATTATTTTTGTATAATAATCAATACTAGCATGATAGGAAGATAACCAATCCATGGCCAGTATAATATCAAGTTCGATGGACCTTTATTGGGGAGGAGTGCGACGGTCGTCGCACGATGGCTGTTAGTAATGGTGGCTCGGCAACGAAGGAGAGGGGTGGCGTTGAAGTGGCCCATACACGCTTTAGCTCTTTTGATATCTCGTCTTCTGTTATCAACATAGCTCATTTGCCAACTCTGAGCAACCTTTAGCCTTTTTGTGATAACCTGAATCTTTTCAGTAGTCTCTTGTACTTTATCTAGTGCAAACAACTTTCTATTACCAACTTTCTCCCAATATATAGGCGTTCTATACTTTCCCCCATACAATGCTTCATAAGGAGACATCTGAATGCTCGAATGGTAACTATTATTGTAATTGAACTCAATAAGAGAAATATCTTTATCACATTCACCTCTCCAATCCATAACATAGGCTCTTAGCAAATCCTCAAGTACTTGAATTGTTCTTTCAGATTGACCATCATTTTGAGGGTGATATACAATGTTAAACTTTACTTTGGTGCCCATAGAATCTTGTAATCTCCTCCAAAATCTAGAAAGAAATCTGGAGTCTCTATCTAAGATGATCTCCTTCGGGACACCATGAAGTCTTACTATTTCATCAACATACAAATCTGCAAGCCTATCAAGAGAATAAGTCATATTGATTGGTAAGAAATGTGCAGACTTGGTTAAACTATCAACACTGACCCAAATAGCATCATTCTTTCTAGAGGTTTTGGGTAGTCCTGAAACAAAGTCTATAGTAATGCAATCCCATTACCATTCAGGAATATCTAAGGGCTGTAACAAACCTCTAGGTCTCTGTTGTTCTACTTTGATTTGCTGACATGTCAAACACCTTGAAACATATATTGCAATCTCCTTCTTCATGCCTTTCCACCAATAATAACTTTGATGATCTTGATACATTTTTGTGCTACTAGGATGTATAGTGTACTTTAAATTATGAGCTTCATTCAAGATCTGGATCTTGATATCTATGTCATTTGGAACATATATTCTATCCCCAAATCTCAATAGGCCATCATCTGAAATTTGAAAATTCAACTTTAATCCCTTTTCAACTTCATTCCACAAGTATAATAAATGTGGATCTCGTAGTTATCCTTCTTTAATTTATTGAATAAGATTAGTTTGTACTTGGATAGAGGCCATCAACATTTTTGAGTCTTGCCCTTTCCTCATTACATTTTAATCATAATTTCTTTCTAATAGCTTCTATTGTTTCATAACCAGACTAGCCATAAAACTTGTAGATTTTCTTCTAAGTGCATCAGCTACAAAATTTGCTTTACTTGGGTGATAACGGATGGTATAATCATAATCCTTTAGAAGTTCTATCCATCTTCGCTGCCTTATATTTAACTCCTTCTATGTAAAAATATACTTTAAACTCTTGTGATAAGTAAAGATATCAATTGTCCACCCATACAAGTAATGTCTCTAAATCTTTAGAGCAAAGATGATTGATGCCAATTCTAAATCATGAGTCGGATAATTCAATTCATAATTCTTTAGCTGCCTTGAAGCATAAGCAATTACTTTCCCTTGTTGCATCAAAACACATCCAAGGCCCTTTCTTGAAGTATCAATATAAACTACAAATCCTTCATTATCACTTGGAATAGTGAGAATAAGGGCACTAGTCAATCTTCTTTTTAATTCTTGGAAACATTGCTTACAATCACCACTCCATTCAAATTTCACATTCTTTTGAGTCAGTTTGGTGAGGGGATGAGCAATTTTGGAAAATCCCTCCAAAAATCTCCTGTAATAACCTACCATGCCCAAGAAACTTCTAACTTCTGTTACATTTATTGGCACTTCCTAATTAACTACTGCTTCCACTTTCTTTGGATCAATAGATATGCCCTTTCCCGAAATCACGTGGCCTAAGAAAGCAATTTCCTTCAACCAAAATTCACATTTGCTGAACTTTGCATACAGCTTCTTTTCTCTTAGTATAGATAATACATCTCTCAAGTGTTTATCATGCTCTTGATTACTCCTTGAATATACTAATATGTCATCAATGAATACAATTACACAATCATCTAAGAGTGGTTGAAATATTCTATTCATCAGTTCCATAAAAGCTGCAGGAGCATTAGTCAAGCCAAAGGCATTACTAAAAATTCATAGTGGCCATATCGAGTTCTAAAGGCTGTTTTTGAAATATCCTCATTCTTGACCTTCAACTGATAGTAACCTGATCTTAGATAAATCTTGGAGAATACTTATGCACCCTGCAATTGATTAAACAAGTCATCAATCCTGGGTAGGGGATACTTGTTTTTTATTGTCACCTGATTCAACTGTCTATAATCAATACAAAGCCTTAACGTCCCATCCTTCTTATTAACTAATAGCACTGGAGCACCCCACGGTGAGACGCTAGGTCAAATGAAACCCTTATCTAACAACTCTTGTATTTGCTTCTTCAATTCCTCGAGCTCGAGTGGTGCCATTCTGTAGGGAGGCTTAGATATTGGGACTATCTTAGGGACTAAATCTATAACAAACTCACCTTCCTTGTTTGGAGGTAGTCCAAGTAAATCCTCTGGGAATATATCAGGGAACTCTTTAGCCACAGAAATTTCATTTCAACGAGTTTCTTGTTCTGAATGTTCCTTTACACATATAACATAACAAAAACATCCCTTCTGTAGAAGGCGTTGAGTTTGAAGTGTTGATATTAAGCAAAGAGGCAAATCATGCCCAATACCCTCAAAGTAGAAGATAGGCTGATTTGGTCTGCGAAAAGTAATTATTTTTGTATAATAATCAATACTAGCATGATAGGAAGATAACCAATCTCTGGCCAGTATAATATCAAAACCTTGGATTTCTAGGAGTATCAAATCAGCAAGGAGTTCATGTTCTCCGATAGAAATCAAACAAGATAGATAAACCAGATTTGTAGTCAAGGAATCTCCAACAGTAGTGGTTACGTGTAGCAAATAATCCCATGGTTTAGGTTGAATGCTTAAGTGACAAGCAAAATATTGTGAAACAAAAGATAAGTTGGAACCAGGATCAAACAAAACTTTTGCATTTCTATTAGAAACATGTAGAATACCTTCAACCACTAAGTTAGAGGCTCTGGAATCTTATTTTATGATAGCATATACTTTAGCATGGATTATTGGCTTAGGGGGTAGTGGCTTTTTCTTTTTGTTTAGTGGGCAGTCTTTGACTTTATGATCTAACTTTCCACAGGCAAAACAGGCTCCAGTCACCCGAAAACACTCACTTGTTTCATGATTACATCCATATTTTGTATACGATAGAGTTCCTTGTGATATAGTTCCTTTCTCAAATCTAGGTGCCTTTACCCTCTTGTTACTTCTTTCTGCTTCATTTCCTCTTTTACTTTTACTAACAAACTTATCCTTGTTGTTCTTGTCCCTAATTTCTTGGATCTCCTCCAAATCTTTTTCAAGTATGAAAGCTCTTTCTACTACATTAGTGTATACCTGGAGTTTTAAAACTGATATTCGGCTTCTTATTGTTGGCCTTAGTCCTTTTTTAAATCTTCTTGCTTTCCTATATTCATTATCAATCATATGCGTGGCAAATCTAGAGAGCTCAGTGAATTTAGACTCATATTTGGCTACTGTCAAATTTCCCTAGATGAGATTCAGGAACTTCAATTCTTTCTGCTCTATGATACAATCTGGAAAATATTTATCATTGAACTTTTCTGTAAATACCTTCCAAGTGATTGGCTCCTGTCGAGCTTCAGAAATCCTCTTCATGGTTTGCCACTAGTGCTCAGCCTCTCCTTCTAGCATGAAGGTAGCAAGAGAAAACTTCTTATCATCTGGGTAATTTAAAACATCAAATATTTTCTCTATCCACATCATCCATTATTCTGCTATCATTGGATCAGGCTCACCACTAAAACTGGGAGGACTAAGCTTCTTAAACTGTTCAATTCCCAACCTAATCTAGTTTGAATTCCCCGTTTCATCATTTCTTCCTTGTCGGACTTGTTGTTGCATTACTTATGTCATAGCCACTAGAGTATTCATAATTCCACTCAATTGATTAGAAGTAGATGCAATAGGAGAAACAGATGACCTTGTCATCCTTACTTCCTAAAAATAGCAAAAGAAAACTTTTGATCAGTCTCTAAATAGAAATCACTAAAACTCAAAATTTATTACACATCTAGCATATCAAAATTCTTAGAAATTCTCAAATCACGCTCTGATACCAACTCTGTCACGCCCCCCGAATTATCACATTCAGGAGGTGTGATCTTATCTAAAATCAATAATATTATAATTCATCATCAATTCAATCCAGGATCCAATCTAACAATTTGAGAATACTAAGAATCATTCAAAATCAATATTCACAATTCATAAACCTGTACGTTACATAAATCATAATCCACTTCACTTAGAGATTCACAAAATCCAAAGGCAACTCAACTAAACATCATCCACAACATAAATCTATAATCGTAGAAATATATACAATCACAAAAAGATAATTATTTACCATGAGTTCTTATCCTTATACAACTTAAACTTATCATTCCATAAACATGAGCGGTCCTTTAAACTTTTACAACACATAAGTATCAAAATATCCTTAACATTACAT
Organism: Musa acuminata AAA Group; assembly: GCF_036884655.1. NCBI lineage: Eukaryota > Viridiplantae > Streptophyta > Magnoliopsida > Zingiberales > Musaceae > Musa > Musa acuminata. The sequence goes on from NC_088340.1 coordinate 15,751,469, forward strand.
AAGAAGTAAAGTATACTATACAACAAAAAAACCTATCATCAAACAAAGATTAGCTCAAAAATCTTCTAGCCTTTCACAGCTTCAACCCAATTCTAGCATTTCAGTGCGTGACAAGCTATCCTGAAAAAATTTATATAGCAACGGGGTGAGCATAAAGAGCTCAGCAAGCGACTAACATATCCATGGCGATAGGAGAAGTTCAAGCAGGCTTAGTATCAAGATAACAAAAGCAGAAATACAAGCGTTCATTTGTAATCATCTCATTTGATATAAAAAATCACAAAGGGTTACCTCATTCGAAAATAGGCGTAAGACATAACAATAGGAGAAAGGAAATTGGAGCATTTCATTGACAAAAGAAGCATTTAGGCATGTATCAAATGACACATGAAGCATTTAGGTGCATATCAAAGGTGTAAGAGTGTTTGGGAGCATAACAATGACATACGAAATACTTCAAAGTATAACAAGTGAACCGAATAATAAACAAAAGCTTGTATGTCATTTTCGATGTAGCATGCATTCCATTTTTTTATCCAAAGCATAAATATAAACTCAGAAGCAAAGCTTTGGATATCATATCAAAAACACAGAGGGCACTATGGGACCATATACATAATGTGATTTATCCATTTCTGGATGACCACCAAACATAAGTCTCTCACGTCTAGGAGCTCCATCCACCCACGTCTGAGTGAAGTCAATGGGGGCCGGTTGAGCATCGCGGGCTCTATGCATAACTCCCTTTACCATTTCTAGCAAAGGTTCACAATATCCCACAAGACAACAGAGTACAAAAGGGTAGTATGAACAATAACATTAGCACATATCAGAAGCACATTCGAAACAATGAAGATATGCATGTGCCTTTATCAAACAAGGAAATGCAAACAAAGAATTACATAATAAATTTCAGACATACAACAATTTCAGGATGAACAATACAAGAACTTCAAAGGATTAATATAAAGCTCAATTGAAGAATAATTTAGTAGAAATCAAATTTCCAATAGGATAAAAATTGAATAGGCAAAACCCAACAAAGTTTTCAATTATGATAGAATTTGAATGGTATATTTTCTGAATTATTTGAGTGACCAAGCATGCTGCAATTCACTAAAAATGGGTGTTATTGGAAAGCTATATCAATCTATTTTTAGATGAACTAAAAATAGGAAGTTACAACAAATAGAATAAAGGAAGGTAAGAATTGATCATCTCTGTTTTATAGAATTGATAGAATCAATTTAAACAGATGTTTCAGAAGGTAAACATACTTCAAAATTTCTAAATTATATGTCAAAAGAAAGAATGCGAATCTAGTTTCCAAAAAACTAAGTTTTGCATAATTTAGAATTTTTACTAGAGTGTTATGAGCAATTTAGTAACGAAAGGTCAGAATTGATCATCTCTATTTTGCAGAATTGATAGAATTAATTTAAATAGATGTTTTAGAAGGCAAATATACTTCAAAATTTCCAAATTACATGTCAAACGAAAGATATGTGAATTTAGTTTCCAAAGAAATAAGTTTTGCATAATTCAGAATTTTCACAAGAGAGTTATGAGCAATTAAGTAATAGAAGGTCAAAATTCATAGTATCTGTTTTACCAAATACATGAGGTCTTTTTATTCAATTGTTTGGACAGATAAATTTACTCCAAATCTTTCAATTTTTATTTAAAATGAAAGCTCTATAAGTCTCCTTTTGTATGAAAGGTTTTTCCTCAATCCAAAATTGGTCCAAAATTTTTTAATAATGAAGGTAGAGAGGTTTTTCCTCAATCCACCCACGTCTGAGTGAAGTCAATGGGGCCGGCAGAGCAATCGCGGGCTCTAAGCATAACTCCCTTTACCATTTCTGGCAAAGGTTCACAATATCCCACAAGACACCAGAGTACAAAAGGGTTGTATGAACAATAACATTGACACATATCAGAAGCACAAGCGGAACAACGAAGATATGCATGTGCCTTTATCAAACAAGGAAATGCAAACAAAGCATTACATAATAAATTTCAGATATTCAATAATTTCAGGATGAACAATACAAGAACTTCAAAGGACTAATATAAAGCTCAATTGAAGAAGAATTTAGCAGAAATCAATTTTCCAATAGGATTAAAATTGAATAGGCAAATCCCAACAAAGTTTTCAATTATGACAGGATTTGAATGGTATAGTTTCTGAATTGTTTGAGTAACCAAATATGCTCCAAATCACTAAAAATAGGTGTCATTAGAAAGCTGTCTCAATCTATTTTCCGATGAACTCAGATTTATAATTTTTTTGACTTCTCAACAGGAAGTTACAACAAATAGAGTAAAGGAAGGTCAGAAATGATCATCCCTGTTTTGCAGACTTGATAGAATCGATTTAAACAGAAGTTTCAGTAGGCAAACATACTTCAAAATTTCCAACTAGGTGTCAAAAGAAAGATACACGAATCTAGTTTCCAAAGAACTAAGTTTTACTTAGTTTAAAATTTTCTCTAGAGAGTTATGAGCAATTTAGTAATAGAAGGTCAGAAATTTCAGTCCCTATTTTGCAGAATCTATAGGGTTAATTGAAACAGAAGTCTTAGTAGGCATTTAAACTCCGAATCATTCAATCTTAGTGTCAAAATAAAGATATTTGAGTCTATTTTCAAATGGAATAGGTTTTATCTAAATCAGAGTTTATTACAAAATGTTATGACCGAAACATTGAATAGAGGTCAGATTACCGAAAAATTTCAGATTCATGGATTTGTATCAAAAGGAAAGAACGGTTTGGTACTAAGCTGAAATCTTTTGCATTATGAAGAATTAAAAGGAATACAAAGATTAGGAATTCTGTAGGAAGAGATTAGAACACTTGCCTTAAACAAATTTGATTCCCAAATGGGGGGAGTTGATGCAAAACCTCAATCAAATCTTCTTCTTCAATTCCTCTTCTTCTTCTTCCCTTCTCTTCTCTTCTTAAACTCACGTTGGATGCAGCATCTGAAGGTTACATTTAGTTTCTCCTTTAATCTCTTACTTAATTACTTTTGGTTAACACAAGAGTTGCAAAGTTTCAAGGTGGCAAGCATGCATGAAAAGTGCTAGGTGTCATCCTTAGGGCAAACTTAGGTGGCATCATTAAGCTAGCTAGTGACACATGTCCACTAAATTTTATTTTATTTTATTTTTATTTACTCAATTCTGAATATTCTATAAATCATATCAAAATTTTAATATTTACTCTTAGGTCCTTGGCCATAAATTTTAATATAATATTATTTAATATAAAATAATTATTAAATAATCCTTATTTTTACAAACAAATATTTTACTAAATTTTTAAAAAAATGGGGGATGTTATAGTTTTGCAGAATTCATAGGGTCGGATTCAATAGATAATAGAAAAGGCATTTGAATTCCAAATTTTTCATTTCATATGTCCAAAGAAAGGTGTATAAGTCTAGTTTCGAATGAAGTCAGTTTGGTATAAATCAGAATTTCTAATAGGGACTTATAGGCATTTTAGTATCAAAAGGTCAGAAACATTGATCTCTGTTTTGCAGCATCTATAAGCTCATTTGAAACAGACGTTTGGGTGAGAATTCGGTGTCCAAAATCTCCAAAATCAGTGTCAAAAGAAGGATATAATAGTCTAATTTCAAACAAACCAGGTCTTCCCAAATCAACATTTGGCGCTAAAAATTATAGCTGAAATAGTGTATAGGGGTCAATTTATCGAAAAATTTCAAATCTATGGTTTTATGTCCAAAGAGAGAAATATTAGGTTCTAAGTAGAAATCTTTCAGATTATTTAGAATCAATATAAGAACAGAGACTAATATTTCTGTTGGATGGGGTTAGAACACTTGCCTTTAAGAATTATGACCCCAATTGAGAAGATTTGAGTAAGAAACCTCAATGCCCCAATTTTTTTCTTCTTCTTCTTCCCCCTTTTTTTTCTCTTCTTCTTTCTTTCTTTCTCTGTTGTTCCACGCAGCTGCCTTCTCTGGTTCCTTAATAATGAAGGTAGAGAGGCTTAAACGGTGGGATTTGTAATTTTGTGTATTTTACAATTTAGTCCTTGTATTATTATATTTATGATGAGGTCCTCAGGGTTTACATATAGGTCCTCAGATTTTTTTTTTCTTTCTGAAAAAATCCCCCAAATCTTATGAATAAGTTCTCATATTCATACTTTGGCTCTTTTATCAAATTTAAAATAGATACTTACATTACAACTAGAAACTTATATGAAAATTCAGAAATGAGGGATGTTACATCATCTATTGACGACATAGGGACTCGGATAGATCGATTTGAATAATGTCAAGATCGACTTAAATAACACCAAGATCAAATTTTGACTAAGTTGCAATAGATTCATTAACAACTCAATACCCTGTTTAGACATTTTTGACTAGCCACCGCCTGAATAATTAATTGTGACTTTTTGCTAATGACAAAGGGGGAGAAATGGATGAAATCTCCTACTTTTATTCTGCTTACTTTGATGTTGTAATCCTATGTTGTTTACCTTGATGTTGTAAACTTCAAATACTATTTACTTTGATGATTACAATTATGTACTTTGATTTCCATGTTATCTCTTAGCAAGTCTAAAGCATATTTTGTTTGATTAAGAAAAATACCATTGCTAGGTTGTTTAATTTATAAGCCTAAAAAGAATGTTAGTTCCCCCATTAGGCTCATTTCAAATTCTAGACTCATGTTTTCGGCAAATGATTCACATAAGGATTCATTTGTAGAACCAAAAATAATATCATCAACATAAATTTGAACAATAAGAAAATCATTTTTAAATTTTTTAATAAATAATATAGTATCGACCTTGCCTTTAGAGAAATTATTATGAATTAGAAATGGACTATGTCTCTTATACTAAGCCCTTGTGGCTTGTTTCAATCCATAGAGAGCTTTAGTCAATTCAAACACATGATTAGGAAAATTATCATTCTTTTTGGAAGGTCGTTCAACATAAACTTCTTTGGAGATAAAGCCATTAAGAAAAGTACTTTTAACATCCATTTGAAACAACTTAAAATTATTACTACTAGCATAGGCAAGGAGTATCCGTATGGCCTCTAATTGTGCAACAAGGGTTAAGGTTTCTTCATAATCGATACCTTCTTCTTGGTTGAAACCTTTGGCCACTAATCTAACCTTGTTTCGAGCCACGATACCAAATTCATCTTGCTTGTTTCTAAAGACCTATTTAGTACTAATAACTAAATGGTCATTTGGTCTAGGAACAAGCTTCCACACTTTATTTCTCTCAAATTAATTCAATTCTTCTTGCATTGCGATGACCCATAAATCATCTTTCATGGCTTTGTCAATACATTTAGGTTCAATTTGGGAGAGAAAAGTAACGTTGGCACAAAAATTCTTAAGAGAAATAAGTTTAAACCCCTTTCAATGTGTCTCCTATAGTTAGCACCTTAGGATGAGTATCTACATACTTCTATTCCTTTGGCAAAGAAGGTTCGGAAGAAGATGGATCTAAGTTGCTAGATAAAGAAAGGGATTCATTTAAATTCAAAGTATCAAATTTAAGATCATCATCAAAATCATTTTTCTTAACTTCAAAAATTTCATTAAAAACAACATGAATAGATTCTTCTATAATAAAAGTTCTTTTGTTAAAGATATGAAATGCTTTAGAAACAAAAGACTAGCCAAGAAAAATTCCTTCATCGGATTTTGCATCAAATTTACCTAAGGCATCTTTTTTATTCAAAATAAAACATTTACATCTGAAAACTTTAAAGTATGAAACGTTAGATTTTTTGTTATTCCACAACTCATAAGGAGTCTTGGAAAGTAGTGGTCTTACTAGAACCCTATTCATAATATAGCATGTCGTATTTATGGTTTCGGCCCAAAAATATTTAGGTACGCTATGTTCGTTTAACATAGTTCTTGCCATTTCTTGTAAGTTTCTATTCTTTCTTTCTACTACTCTATTTTGTTGAGGATTTCTTAGAGTAGAGAAGTTGTGGTTGTATCAATTAGATTCACAAAATTCTTAGAAATTACAGTTTTGATATTCACCACCATGATCACTTCGAATTGATGAAATCATAAAACACTTTTCAATTTGAATAAGATTACAAAACTTAGAGAAATACCTAAAGCATTCACTTTTGTGTACCAAAAAATAAGTCCATGTGTATCTACTATAATTATCCACGATGACAAATGAGTATTTGCTACCTCATAGGCTTGATGTAGCAATTGGTTCGAACAAGTCCATATGGATCAATTGCAAAGGTCTAGAGGTGCTTATTTGGTTCTTAGGTTTGAAGCTACGTTTTATTTGTTTTCCTAGTTGACATGCATCACACACATCATCTTTAATGAACTTAATATAAGGAATTCCTCTTACAAGTTCTTTAGATAAAATTTGAGAGATTAGTTTTATGCTAGTATGACCTAATCTCCTATGCCAAAGCCAAGCATCATCATTCAAAATCGAAAGCACATTTCATTACAAAAATCATCAATCTCGATAGTGTATACATTATTTTATTTTAGGGTAATCATAGATGTGTTTTTGTATGGTTTTTTAATAATACAAGCAATAGATTCAAATCTAACGATATATCCTTTATTATATAATTGACTAATACTCAAAATGCTATGCTTTAAACCATCAACTAACAATACATCTTCAATAAAAAGGTTGAATTTGTTACCTATAGTTCCTTTGCCAATGATTTTACTCTTGTTGTTGTCTCCGAAGGTGACATATCCTTCGTCTAGGCTAGTGAGCTTAGAGAAATGAGATGGATCTCCGGTTATATGCCTTGAGCATCCACTATCAAGGTACCATCTCTTACTCCTAGTTTGTGATGGTATATTTTTCTACAAAAAAGGATGATTTTTATGTACCCATTTAACCATGGGTGCCTCAAAAATCGATCTACATATCTTATCATATTGTATTGAGTCATTTGAGGTTCTTTTAGGAACCCAAATCAATCTTTGTGGACTACATCTTTTAAGTGGATATTTATAGGCAATATGTTCGAGTTTGCAACAAAAGTTGCATTTGGTGTGAGGTGAAACATTCAAGGTCAGCCCTTTAACAAAGGTAGTTGGATTTTGGTGAGAGCTACTCACAAATATGATTCCACTTCTCCTATGAACGTGACCGTTTTTGGCAAGGATCATGTTCAAAGACTTGCTACCAACCTCAAATTTTTCTAAGGTTTCATTGAGTAGCAAGTTTTCCTTTTCAAGTATTTCTAGTTCATCACATTTCATACAATAAGTTAAACTACTATTATGGTCAACCTTTAATCTATCGAAATCACTAACAAGAGAAGCATGCTCCTCTTTCGATAATTTATATAATTTTTTAATTAATTTACATTCATCAAATAAATCATGAAAAGCATTTAATAGTTCACCGAAGGATAAATTTGCATCAAATGAACTTGTTATCTCATCTTCAATGGCCATTAGTGCATAGTGAGCAACTTGCTCGGTGATGGTAGGCTCCTCTTCTTCGAATGCACTTGAGTCATCTTATGTTGCTTTGAGAGCTTTCTTCTTTGGTTGTCTCTTCTTGGCTAGGGGACATTCACTCTTTTAGTGCCCTAGCTTCTTGCATTCGTAGCATATTACTTGATCTTTCTTGGGTTCAAAATTATTTTTAGTGTCATTTTTAAATTTATTCCCTTTTATGAATTTTATGAATTTTCTTGTTAAGAGTGCCAAATCATCATCAAGGTCCTCATCACTTGAGTTTTCTTTCAAGTGGTCTTCTTGGGTTCTTAGTGTTATATCCTTCCTGTTCTTTGGAAGGGTGTCCTTATGCTCTTCATGAGCTTTACAAGTCATTTTATAGGTCATTAGTCACCCAATTAGTTCTTCGAGAGAAAAATTATTTAGATCTTTGGCCTCTTGAATGACCGTTACTAAAGAGTCCCAACTCTTTGGAAGAGATCTTAAAATTTTATTAACAAGTTAAAAATCCAAGAAACTTTTACCAAGTCCTTTTAGACTATTGACGACATCTGTAAATCGGGTGTATATGTCTCCAATGGTCTCACTCGGTTTCATCCGACACAACTAAAGTGTACACTAAAAGATTAATTTTTGACTCCTTCACTTTACTAGTGCTTTCATGAGTCATTTCGAGTGTATGCCAAATATCAAAAGCTGTTTCACAAATCGACACTCGATTAAACTCATTTTTATCTAATGCACAAAACAAGGCATTTATAGCCTTGGCATATAAAGTGAAAGTCTTCTTCTCCAACTCATTACAATCGTTTATTGGAAGAGAAGACTTTTGAAAACCATTTTCGACAACGTTCCATAGCTAAAAATCCATTGAAATTAGGAAGATCTTCATTCTAGTCTTCCAATATATGTAATCCATCCCATTGAACATGGGCGGACATGTAATTGAATGACTCTCTTAATTGCCGGCAAATGTCATCTCTCTTAGGTTTTAAACCAAACGAGAGTGAACCTTGCTCTGATACCAATTGTTAGGATCAAGAGCGGCACTAAGAGGGGGTGGTGAATTAGTGCAGTGGAAAACTTTCACAATTTCAGAAAATTGTTCGTTTCATTTAAAACCGATTCCGATGAAAATGGTTTCGATCCAATCTGTTTCGAAGAGAAGTTGAACTTGAAAGCTTTCATAAAAGTGCAAGAGAAGATTAAAGAAGTTTGTAGTAAAGTAAATTGCATAAATGAAAAGTAAATCGGAATTTAGAGTGGTTCAATCAAGGTAACCTACATCCACTTTCAGATTTCTCCTCCAACAAGGTCTCCGACGTCCACTAAAGGCCTTCCTTCAATAGGTAAAGAACGCACACTTCTTTACAACATTTTCTCATTTTCTTGGGTTTAGGAGAGAACCCTTACAAGTCTCACACCTCTCTTGAATGATCTCAAAATTTAGAAAGGGAGGAGGAGGACTCTAGCACTAATTTACAACACTTTTATACCCCAATAAATCAAGATTATAATCTCACTTCGGTGCCTTTTCATGCTGAAAAGGGTGGAGTGTTTATAGGCCCCAATGTCTTCAAAAAATGGAGTCAAAAAGTATCTCATCCTAGATTTCCAGGGTACTGGTGGTACCACCGCCATTACTAGTTTGTACCACCGCCTAACACTTGACAATAGTGGTACTACGACTCAGTCTAGGTGGTACCATCGCCTGACGAAGCTCGGAGACTAAGCTCTAGCAGTACCACTACTTGAAAAGGGTGGTACCATCACTAGCAATAATAACTATCAGTGGTACCATTGCTCAAACCACTTGGGGTGCTGCTTTCCAGGTGGTGCCACCTCTGGCCAGGAATTTAGCAACCTGGTTGGGCCTTGACTCTAGCCCAAACAAGTCCAACTTCGAGCCCAGTTGACCCCTAACAAAGTTGATGGAATTATGTTAGAACCCTTACAGATTCTAAACTTGAGGTTGATCTTTTTAGGGGATCGGCCTTCTTGGAACTCTATAAGGGTTCCTCCCTCCAAGTTGCTACTCAAAGATTACAGAAAAGATTCATCTATTACTTATCAAAAGAGGATGAATCCATGGCTATTTATAGGGTTTCTAAATCCTAACTCCTAATAGGACTCATACTTAAAACTCCTACTCAAAACTCCTAATATGACTCCTACTCAAGACTCCTATTCCTTTACAACTCCTAATTCTTTTCTGAGAAATAACCTCCAAACTCAAGCCCGTCTCTTCATCTCTTTCATAGGGGTCGGCATAGGTCGGTTTTACATGAATGCCCCTCTCAATTAGGATTCTCCTAGCTAGAGTCCTGACAGACCCGCCCTCTTTAAATTAGCCTCGTCCTCGAGGCTGACAATCTATGAATTCTAGGAATTTGATCTCTAAGTCATCATAGTTCTCCCAAGTGGCACCTTCTACTAGTAAGTTTGCCCAGTATATTAATACTTCAGTAGTGGGTCGTCGCTATCGAGTCATGATCCATCGATTAATAATGGCACTTGACTGGGTATGGAGTTCTCCTTAGATAGTCATATTTGGTGGGTAGCTTTAGGTTGTCTCCAAGCACCTATTCGCCACTTCCATCTGGTCGTCGGTTTGTGGGTGATACACCATATTCCTTTTTAATTTAGTGCCCTGCATTTGGAATAACTCTGTCTAAAATCTACTCGTGAAGAACAAATAGAATTTGGCACAAGCACAATGCGTCCCTTATAGCGTGTTTGGACTCTAGCTAGGAGAGTCCTAATTGAGAAGGACATTCATGTAAAGCCTACTTAAGCCGACCCTTATTAAAGAGGTGAAGAGGCCGACTAGGGTTAGGTGGTTGTTTCTTAGAGAAGAATTAGAAGTTGTAAAGGAATAGGAGTCTTGAATAGAAGTCCTATTAGGAGATGTTTAGAATTAGGAGTCTTGAGTAGGATTCCTATTAGGAGTTAGAGTTTAGAAGCCCTATAAATAACCATATATTCCTCCTCTTTTCATAAGCAATAGATGAATCTTTTCTGCAGCCTTTGAATAACAACTCCAAGGGAGGAACACTTATAGAGTTCCAAGGAGGTCGATCCCCTAACGAGATCAACCCCAAGTTTAGAATCTGTAAAGGTTCTAACACTTGGTATTAGAGCAGCATTCTTGGCATCTCGCTGCCCTTCTACAGCCATCCATCAACTCTCCACAGCCATCCAAAGCAATTCCCACAATTACTTAAAAGATTATCGCCAAATTCTGCCATCATCTCCACCACCGCGGATCATCCTTTGATCTCCCCATAAATTACAATAGGTTCTGATTTTCTACCTTACTGCTACTGTAATTTAGTTATCCTTATTCAAAAATCTAAAAAAAAAAAATTGTTCCAAAATTACTGCATAAACTTTTCATCGCAAGATACATTGTAGAATTCTAACCGCATAGCACAATCTGTTTGATCTTTCTATTGTGTTTTTTCTGTCCAATCTCTACGAAATTTTTACGATAGCTTTGACACTTCCTAACAGCAGATTTTCCTTTAGTTTTGTCAAAAAATTTTTAATATAAACCATTGATCTTTTATGTCTAAACTGCTATACTTGAAAATCTGCACTGTAAAATTTTAGCCGCATAGCACTGTTTGTTTGATCTTGATACTATATTTTTTTTGTCCAAATCTCTATGAAATTTTTATAATAGCTTTGACACTTCCAAACAATGGATTTTCCTTTAGTTTAGTAAAAAAATTCTCAATATAAACCACTGATCTTTTATGTCCAATCTGCTATACTTGAAAATCTATGCTGTAGAAAATTTCGGCCGCATATTGTTGCCTTAACCCATCTATTTGCAATCTTTTTTGAATGAAATTTCTTATATAATTTATAGATCATCTTGGCTTCTATCTAATATTGATTTATTAAAGAATTTATCTCTAGAAATAATTTTTTGTTGCTGCAAATTTTCATCGTAAGTCGTTGAAATTTTTCGATGAGAATTTTGCTATCGCAACTTACACCAATTTCCTTGCCATTATATTACTGAAAATTTCTTAATTAAATTAGACATCCTCACTATCATATAAACTGTGATTTTGTTGTCAATTCTCTCCTCAAATTTCTTATGTTTTTGGTAGAAATTTCATCGAGAAACTGTTGTTTCTTCGATGAAAATTCTGCTCTAACAAGACAACACATACCTACAGCAACTTCCATTGATTTCTATCAAACCTTTGCTATCATTTACCACATATCTAAAACTTTCATCCACAGCCCTAAAATTCCACCAAACCACACCCTCAAACTGCACCCAAAATAGTTACAAACAAGCCTAAACTACAGTCTACATCTATCGATCCACCAACCCTTTCGACCATTACTTCTCTCAACCTATACATGTCTTTAACTTGACAACAAAAGAGAGATCTTAAAATCACATATTTGGAGGCATATACTATGGCATCTGAGGAGGCAATCAATGCTAAATTCAAAGCCTTCGAGGCATGAATGGAGGATAAGATTCGGACGCTCTTTACCGAACTTGGATTGGGCCGACAACTAAGCCCAAAGAAATCACATCAAGGAGAGAGCTTTGCCCAATCGTACTAAGCCTGAAGAAATGACATCCAAGGGAGGGGAGGCTCTATGACGGACCCCAACTATCCACGCATGTGGGTGGACTTCCCTAAATAGGAAGAAGGAGACTCGATTGGTTGGATCCCACGCACGGAGCGATATTTTCGGTATCACAAAACTGCGAATGCATCTATGGTGAAAATTATAGCTATACATCTTGAAGGGATGCTATACAATGGTTTAATGGGTTTGAACACACTCATGGAATCCTCTCATGGTGACAATTCAAAGAAGGGCTGCTGATCTGCTTCGGACCAACCGATTACGAGAACATTAACAGACAACTAGCAAAGATCCGACAAACCTCTACCATTCAGGAGTACCAAACCAGGTTTGAAAGGTTATCTAATCAAACTCATGATTGGTCTTAAAAATAGATATTGGGGACCTTCATTGAGGGCTTGAAGTTGGAGATCCGGGGAGAAGTTAAAACGCGACAACCGTACACGCTTATGGTAGGCATCTCTTTCGCATGACATCAAGAGGAGCGATTGAACCATGAAATTTGGAGGACTAGGGTTGCTCCTTGACCAGCAATACTGAAGCCCTTAGTCCCCCCTACTGTCGACCAAGTCCCTACACCAAAGAGGTTGACAAGAGAAGAACTTCGAGAGCGATATGCAAAGGGGTTATGTTGGCATTACGATGAGTTGTGGAGCTGTGAGCATCGCTGCAGTAAAGGGAGACTTCTTATGATTGAACCAATAGAAGAAGAGGTCATTGAATATATAGAAAAGAGCCTTAAACATGAAGAAGAAGATGCAGAAGAAGAGTCACAACCGACCGAAGTTATGGTACATGCACTAGCCGGCTACTGAAACCTGTAAATGATGGAAGTTGGAGGCATTCTCAAACAACAATCGATCATTATTCTCATTGACATGAGCAGCACTAATAACTTCTTAAATAGTAAGGTTGCTGTTCGGATGGCCTTACTTATTAAGAATTGTAGCAGTTTGATATTAAGGTCACCGACGGATGGATTTCGAAGTATGATCATAGGCGCCCGCAAGTGAAACTGTTGTTGATCACGAGGCCTTACCAAGAGATAATTGCATATTTCTTCCTCCTCCCTCTTGATGATCATGAGGCCATGCTCAGATTTAAATGGTTGACAACATTAGGTGATGTTTCTTGGAATTTTATGCAACTAATTATGAAATTTTACAATAAGGAGAAACAGGTGATACTACACGGGAAACGTGAGGGTGACGTAATGATGATTTGCACACAACAATTGGAGAAGGTTTTGCATAAAGCATGCAGTGGCTTTTTAGTACAACTTGAGCAGCAAACTAAGGTAGAGCCAATAGAATTTGAAGATCCAAACCTACTTCCTTTGCTTGCTGAATTTTTAGATATAAATGACGAACCGCACAACCTACCTCTTACCCGTCAGCATGATCATTATATAACGAATCTTCTAGGAAAACCTCCAGCAAATAATCGGCTATATCAGTATCTATATCTCTAGAAGGATGAAATAGAAAGGATTATAAAAGAGATGCTCGAAATAGGAGTTATTCGGCCAAGTTGTAACCTCTACTATTCACCGGTGCTACTTGTACACAAGAAGGACGAAACATGGCGAATATGCGTTGATTACCGGGCTCTCAATGACATAACCATCAAGGATGAATACCCTATTCCAGTAATAGATGAATTGCTAGATGAAAGAGAGCACAAATCTTCACAAAGCTAGACCTTCGATCCGGGTATCATCAAATACGAGTGTGCGAAGAAGTCATACCGAAAATTATCTTTCGGACACATAACGACCACTATGAATTTTTGCTTTCTTCAACAAAAGGTGGAATATCTTGGGCATATCATATCAGAGGAAGGTTTGACAGTGGACCCCTCCAAAATAGAAGCAATGCAGAACTGGCTAACCCCAAGGAACATAAAATTGCTACGTGGCTTTCTTTTTTAACAGGCTACAACCGCAAGTTCATGAAAAACTATGGAAAGATCAGTACACCACTCACTTCTCTATTGAAAAATAATACCTTCCAATGGTCAGACAAAGCCTCCTCTACCTTCGACACTCTTAAGACAGCCATGACGATGATACCAGTGCTAGCGCTAAAAGATTTCAACCGAACCTTCATCATTGAGGCCGATGCATTTGGAGATAGAATTGGAGACATTCTTATGCAAGATGGTTGGGCACTCACATACACTAGCAAGGCATTATCTCCCTCCCATCAAAACATGTTAACATATGATAAGGAGATGCTCGCCATTGTGCACGCAGCAATGAGGTGGAGATCGTAGTTGATCAGGCGATGCTTTAAAATCGAGACCGACCATAAAAGCCTAAAATATCTCTTAGAGCAGAAGATATCTTCCCTTGAGTAGCCAAAATGGGTAACAAGGCTTCTTGGATATGATTATGAAATAACTTACAAAAAGGGGAAAGAGAATGTTGTTATAGATGCGCTTTCACGGCTACCTAAGCAAGCTGAATTTTTGGCCATTTCACTTTCAACTAGTGATTTCGTTGAGGATATTAAGATGGAATGGTAGGAAGATTCGGAGACCAGTAAGATTATAAAAAAGTTGGAGGAAGCACCAAGCTCCGTGGCTCATTACAATTGGGACTCAAAAGAATTACGCTATTAGGGACGCATTGTGCTTATGACAAATTCTACTTGCATCTTCACGAACAAATTTTGGACAAAGTTATTCAATATATAGGGTACTAAATTGAAAAGGAGTATGACATATCACCCACAAACCGATGGCCAGACGGAAGTTGTAAATAGGTGCTTGGAGATAGCCCAAAGCCACCCACCAAATATAACTACTCAAGGAGAACTCCGGACCCAGCCAAGTGTCATTATTGATCGACGGATCATGACTCAACGATGATGACCCACTATTAAAGTGCTAATATAGTGGGCGAACCTACCAACAAGAGATGCCACTTGGGAGAACTATGATGACTTGAAGATTAACTTCTCAGAATTCATAAATCATCAGCCTCGAGGACAAGGCTGATTTGAAGAGGGCGGGTCTGTTAGGACTCTAGCTAGGAGAGTCCTAATTGAGAGGGACATTCATGTAAATCCTACTTAAGCCCACCCCTATTAAAGAGGTGAAGAGGCTAGCTAGGGTTAGGAGGTTGTTTCTTAGAGAAGAATTAGGAGTTGTAAAGGAATAGGAGTCTTGAATAGAAGTCATATTAGGAGTTGTTTAAAATTAGGAGTCTTGAGTAGGAGTCCTATTAGGAGTTAGAGTTTAGAAGCCTATAAATAACCATATATTCCTCCTCTTTTCATAAGCAATAGATGAATCTTTTCTACAGCCTTTGAGCAGCAACTCTATGGGAGGAACCCTTATAGAGTTCCAAGGAGGTCGATTCCCTAAAGAGATCAGCCCAAAGTTTAGAATCTACAAGGGTTCTAACATAGCGTAATTCTTTTGAGTCCCAACTATAATGAGTCTTCGGATCTTCTTGCTATTTCCTCTCAATATCCTTAGGGATGTTGCTAGTCGAAAGTGAAATGGCTGAAAATTCAGCTTCCTTGGGTAGCCGTGAAAGCGCATCTGTAATCACATTCTCTTTCCCCTTTTTATAAGTTATTTTATAATCATATCCAAGAAGCTTTGTTACCCATTTATGCTGCTCAAGGGAAGATATCTTCTGCTCTAAAAAATATTTTAGGCTTTTATGGTCGGTATTGATTTGAAAGCGTCGCCCGAGCAAGTACGATCTCTATTTGGCCACCGCATGGATAATCTCGAGCATATCTTTATCATAAATAGTCATTTTGAGATGGGAAGAAGATAATGCCTTACAGGTTTAAGAGAGGGGGCAGCTATCTTGCATTAGTACAACACTAGTTCCGACTCTGGAGGTATCGGCTTCAAAAACGAAAGTCTTGTCGAAGTCGAATAGCGCTAGTACGGGCGTTGTCATCATTGTAGCTTTAAGTTTGTCGAAAGCAGTGCTAGCTTTGTCCAACAATTGGAAAGCATCTTTTTTCAGCAAGGAAGTAAGTGGTGCACTAATCTTTCCATCATTTTTTATGAACTTGCGGTTGTAGCCTATTAAACCGAGAAAGCCACGTAGCAATTTTATGTTCCTCGAGGTCGGCCAGTTCTGCATTGCTACAATTTTATAGGGGTCCATTACCACACCTTCCTCTGATATGATATGCCCAAGATATTTCACCTTTTATTGAAGAAAAAAAAAATTCATAGTGGTCATTGTGTGTTTAAAAGGTGGTTTTCGGTATGTCTTCTTCGCACATTTGTATTTGATGATACCCAGATCAAAGGTCCAGCTTTGTGAAGATATATGCTCCTTTTCATCTAACAATTCATCTACTTTTAGAATAGGGTATCTGTCCTTGATGGTTATGCCGTTGAGAGCTCGATAATCAATACATAATCGCCATGTTCTGTCCTTCTTTCGTACAAGGAGCACCAGTGAAGAGTAGGGGATGCAACTTAGCCTAATAACTCATATTTCAAGCATCTCTTTTACAATTCTTTCTATTTCATTATTTTGGAAATATGAATACTGATATGATTGAGTATTTGCTGGAGATTTGCCGCGAAGAATCGTTATATAATGATCATACCGACGGGTAAGAGGTAGGTTGTGCGGTTCGTCAAATATATATGAAAATTCAGCAAGCAAAGGAAGTAAGTTTGGATCTTCAAATTCTATTGGCTCTCTCTTAGTTTGCTACTAAGTTGTACCAAAAAGTTGCTGTATGCTTTATGTAAAACCTTCTCCATTTGTTATGTGCAAATCATCGTTACGTCGCCCCCATGTTTCCCGTGTAATATCACCTGTTTCCCCTTACTATAAAATTTCATAATTAGTTTCATAAAATTCTAGGAAACATCACCTAATGTCGTCAACCATTTAATTCTGAGCATGGCCTCATGATCATCAAGAGGGAGGAGGAAGAAATATAAAATTATCTCTTGGTCCTACAGCAATAATTTCACTTGCGGGCGCTTACGATCATACTTCAAAATCCATCAGTTGGCAACCTTAACATCAAAATTGATGCAATTATTGATAGGTAATGCCATCTGGACAGCAACCTTACTATTTAGGAAGTTATTAGTGCTGCCCGTGTCGATGAGAATGGTGATTAGTTGTTGTTTGAGAAGGCCTCCAACTTTCATCGTTCGCGGGTTTGAGTAACCGGCTAGTGCATGTACCGTAACTTCGGTTGGTTGTGGCTCTTCTTCTGCATCTTCTTCTTTATGTTCAAGGCTCTCTTCTGGATGTTCAATGACCTCTTCTTCTACTAGTTCAATCATAAGAAGTCTCCCTTTACTATAGCGATGCTCATGACTCTACGACTCGTCGCAATGCCAACATAACCCCTTCGCAGATCACTCCCGAAGTTCTTCTTTTGTCAAACTTTTTGATGCAGGGACTCAGTTGATAGTGGGGGGCTGAGGGCTTTGGTATTGCTATTTGGGAAGCAACCCTAGTCCTCCGGGCTTCATGGTTCAATCGCTCCTCTTGAAATCGTGCGAAAGAGATGGCTACCACAAGCATGTACGGTTGTCGCGCTTTAACTTCTCCCCGGATCTCTAGCTTCAAGCCCTTAATGAAGGTCCCTAGTAGCTATTTTTTAGACCAATCACAAGTTTAATTAGATAACCTTTCAAACCTGGTTTGGTGCTCTTGAATGGTGGAGGTTTGTCGGATCTTTGCTAGTTGTCCGTTAATGTTCTCATAATCGGTTGGTCTGAAGTGGAGCAGCAGTCTTTCTTTGAGTTGTCACCATGAGAGGACTCCATTGGAATATCCATCATTTCTAAATTTTCATATAAATTTCTAGTTGTAATGTAAGAATCCATTTTAAATTTGATAAAAGAGCCAAAGTATAAATATGAGAACTTATTCATAAGATTTGGGGATCTGTTCAAAGAGAAAAAAAAAATCTAAGGACCTATATGTAAATCCTAAGGACCTAATCGTAAATATAATAATACAAGGACTAAACTACAAAATGCATAAAATTACAAATCCCACTTAAGCCTCTCTGCCTTCCTTCTAAAGGAACTAGAGAAGGTAGCTACATGGAAGAATAGAGGAAGAGAGAAAGAAGAAGAAAAAAAAAAGGGAAAGAAGAAGAAGAGAAATTGGGGCTTTAGGGTTTTCCTTGCTCAAATCTTCCCATTTGGGGTCATAATTCTCAAAGGAAAGTATTCTAATCCCATCCTATAGAAATATTAGTCTATATTCTTATATTAATTTTAAATAAACTGAAAGATTTCTACTTAGAACCTGACATTTCTCTTGTTAGACACAAAACCATGGATCTAAAATTTTTTGATAAACTGACCCCTATAGATTGTTTCAATCATAATTTTTAGCATCAAATGTGGATTTAGGCAGGACCTTATTCATTTGAAATTAGACTCTTATACCTTTCTTTTGACACTGATATTAAAAATTATGGACACCGAATACTTACCCAAACTTCTATTTCAAATGAGCCTATGGATGCTGCAAAACATATATCAAAATTTCTGACCTTTTGATACTAAAATGCCTACAAGTCCCTGTTGGAAATTCTGATTTATGCCAAACTAACTTCATTTGAGACTAGACTTATAGATCTTTCTTTTGATATATAGATTAAAAAATTTGGAATTCAAAAGCCTAAATTATTATCTATTGAATCCGATCCTATGAATTCTGCAAAACAGTGATTTTGTTTTTGACCTTTGGTTACTAAATCAATGGTAACTCCTTGTTGGAAGCCTTGATTCATAAGAAAATTATTTCATCAGAAAATAGATTGATATATCTTTTGACAATAGCTTTCTTAAGGGTATTGGAGCATAATTGACAATCTGAAGTATTTGTTCAATGTACCTCTCGAACTCTGTAAGAAATTGAGCTTTGGTCGATTTCGTATATTCTGATTTCATTCATTTGGAAATAGATTTCATTCAGTTTCCTTCACTCAATTAAGGTTTATATTAATTCTTGAATTCTAGTTTGCTCTTATCTATAAGTTATTTACATTCTTGAAATATATTGTGTAACGTTTATGCTATATCGTATTGACTCATATAGGCACATGTATATCCCATTGTTCCGCATTTGCTTTCGATATGTGCCTATTCTAGTTTCATTCCTTTGGATATTGAATTCATCTAACCTTCTTATTTGAATTGAGCTATATGTGATTGCTTGGAATCTATGTGTACTCTTGCTTTCATTTTCTGTCAAATCTGAATATATTTGTGAAAGATTATTGCTTACATCGTATTGACTTGTAAAGGCACACGTACATTTGGTTGTTCCGCGTGTACTTCCGATATGTGCTATTTATTGTTCATACTGCCCTTTTGTACTCTCGTGTTGTGGGATAATGTGAACCTTTGCTAGAAATGGTAAAGAGAGTTATGCATAGAGCTTGCGATGCTCTATCGGCCCCCTTTGACTTCACTTAGATGTGGGAGACTTCTGTCTGGTGGTCATTCAGAAATGGATAAATCACATTCTGTCTATGGTCCCACTACACATTTTGTATTTTTGATATGATATCCAAAGCTTTAGTTATGTATTTCTGTATGCGCTTTGGATAAGAAAGATATAAATGCAACGTCAAATACGATGTTTCAGCTTCTGTTTCATATCATTCTTTGATATGCTCCGAAATATTCGTACACCATTGATACGCTTTGAAATATTTCATATGCTAATGATATGTTCTGGAATGTCCTATTTACTATTGATATGCTCAGAAACCTTTCATACATCATTGATAAGCTCCAAAACGTTTCATTGGTTATTAATATGCTCCAATTACTCTATGCTCCATCGGTTATGAACCAAATATGTTTGATTGAAATGACATTTGTGATTCTGCACCTAGTGAGATTACGTCTACGAATTCTTTATATTCTGCCTTGCATTTTGTAACCTTATTTGTTCGAAAATTGTCTTCTTTTGCCATGGATATGTTAGTCACTTGCTGAGCTTTATATGCTCATTCCGTTACTATATAAATTTTTCAGGATAGCTTGTCGTTTGTTTAAATGTTAAAATTGGGCTGAGGCAGTGGAAAGCTAGAAGATTTTGGGCAGATCTTTATCAATATATAGGTTTTTGTTGTATAAGCACACTTTGCATCTAATGAAATATTGACGGTGAATCTAAGCTTGTGGATTTGGTATGAGTTTAAAGAACCTCTCATGTTTAGGATTCTAGAGTGTTAAGTTTAATTAATATAATGATACGAACTTGTGGTAAACATTGGTTTTGTGATTGTATAGGTTCCCACACTTGTGAATTTATGTTGTGATTATTAATTTGGTGAGTTGGGATCAGATTTTATGAATCATCGAGTGATGTGTTGTATAGTTATAAACTGCACAGGTTTTATGGATTATTAGATGTTTGGATATTCTTAGTATTCTGAAATGTTAGTTTGGATCCTTGATTGGTTTGTGATGAAAATTTTAAATATTATCGATATTTTTTGAGGGGCGTGACTTTCATGAGTGTGTTTAAACCAGTCAATCCACTATATGGCATCCTCTTTAAGATGTATACCTACAATTTTCACCATAGATACGTCTGTGATTTTGTGGTACTAAAAGTATCGCTTCGCACATGAGATCCAACCAATCGGGTCTCCTTCTTCACATATAGGGAAGTCCACCCTCATGCGTGGATAGTTAGAGTCGGTCATAGAGCCTCCCTTCTCTTGAAAGTCATCTCTTCGGGCTTGGTGCGATTGGTTAGAGCTCTCTCCTTGATGTGATTTCTTTGGGCTTGGTGGTCGGCCCAAATTGAGTTTGGTAAAGAGAGTCTGAATCTTATCCTTTATTCGCACTTCGAAGGCTTCAAATTTAGCATTGATTACCTCCTCAGATGTCATAGTATATGCCTCCAAATTTGTGATATTAAGGTCTCTCTTTTGTTGTCAGGTTAAAGGCATGTATAGGTTGAGAGAAGTGATGGTTGAAAGGGTTGGTGGATTGGTGGATGTAGGCTGTGGTTTATGCTTGTTTTATGGCTGTTTGGGTACAGTTTGAGAATGTGGTTTGGTGGAGTTTTAGGGCTATGGATAAAAGTTTTAGATCTGTGGTAGATGACAGCAAAAGTTTGATAGAAATCAATGGAAGTTGCTGTAGGTATGTGTTATCATGTAAGAGCAGAATTGTCATCGAAGAAATAGTGGTTTCTTGATGAAATTTCTTCCAAAAACTTAAGAAATTTGAGGAGGGAATTGACAATAAAATCTCAGTTTATATGATAGTAAGGATGTCCAATTTAATCAAAAATTTTTGGTAGTATTACAGCAAGGAAATTGGTGCAAGTTGCGATAGCAGAATTCTCATCGAAAAATTTCAATGGTTTATGATGAAAATTTACAGCAACATAAAATCATTTTCAGAGATGAATTCCTCAATAAATCAATCTTAAATGGAAGTCAATGTCTTTTCTCAAGTATGGCATATAGATAGGGGGAGTTAAGGTTAACTTCGTCAATAATTGATTGTCATCATAAAAAAGAGGGAGATTGTTGAATCTCAGATTTTGATGATGAAGTCAATTGTAAATTGTTTGATCTAATCTATATGTTGAAAAATGTATGCAGGATTAACTACGATAGCAGTAAGACATAAAGCAGGTGTTGTGCTAGAGTCAAGATCGATATCTCATTGGAAGTTCGAGAGTTCGACGGAAGTATGGATGTTCGTCGAAAGTTTTGCTAGAACCAACCGAGAAGTCCAAGAGCTTGCCAAAGAAGCTTATTGAAACTTGCCAAGAAGATCATCGTAAAAGTCTAGGAGCTTGCCGGGAGTCCACCGGAACATTGCCGAGAGTTCGTCGTATGTTCACCGGAAGCTCGCCGGAAGAGCAATTGACGTACCGGAACAAGAAGTACTATAAATTATGTCTTAATTATCATAGTTAGAGTATAAATTAAGTTAGGATTGGGAGGTGATCCCACTAACTTAATTAGGGGCCAATTAGGCCCTTAATAGGGCTGAATTGGGCCGAAGTGAGCTGCCAATTCAGCCCCTGAAAATATGGCCGACGGTGGCACCGTTTGGAAGGCAGTGCCCTTAGATTTCTGGGCGACGGTACCACCCAGACTAGGCGGTGGTACTACCTAGTGTCAGATCAACGATGGTAGTACCGCCAGTAACGGCGGTGGTACCGCCAGTACCCCGGATTCTAGGGATGTGATATTTTTTGGCTCCAATTTTGAAGCCATTAGGGTCTATAAAAATCCCACCCTTTTCTACATGAAAGGGTACAAAAGTATTGGCTTAATCTTGAATTCTTGAGTAATAAAAGTGTTGTAAAAGTTAGAGTTCTCCTCCATCTCTTAGCCTTGTAACCATCGAAGAAAGAGGAGTGAGACTTATAAGGGTTGTCTCCTAAACCCAGGAAAAAGAGAAAGTGCTGTAAAGAGGTGTTCGGTCTTCACCAATTAAAGAAAGACCTTTAGTGGACACCGGTGACCTCGTCGGAGGAAGAATCCAAAAGTGGATGTAGATCATCTTGACCGAACCACTCTAAATTCTGGTTTGCTTTTCATTTGTACAATTTACTTTACTACAAACCTCCTTAATCTTCTTTTGCACTTTTATGAAAGCTTTCAAGTTCAACTTCTCTTCGAAATAGATTGAATCGAAACCATTTTCATCGAAATCAATTTTAAACAAAATAAACAATTTTCTGAAATCATGAAAGTTTTCTGCTACACTAATTCACCCCCCCTCTTAGTGTTGCTCTTGATCCTAACACTGCCCAGTGTTAGTGCTGCAGGCGGTGGTATCGCCCAGCATAGGCGGTGGTACCGCTAGGACCCGGGAAACCCGGGATGAGACCTTTTTAGGCTCTATGTTTTAATCAACTTAAGGCCTATAAATATCCCTCTCATCCTTGGTTAACACACACAAAACTTGAGACCGAAAAAGAAAGAAAACACTATTTTAATCTTATGTGAACTCCTCTCAAACTCTAAGTGTTAGAGAAGCTTAAGAGAGGAGGTTGTAAAGGTTCTCTCCTGAACCTGTCAAAAGAAGAATCGAGTTGTAAGGGTAGTTGATCTTCGCCCATTGAAGGAAGATCGTTAGTGGATGCCGGTGGCCTCGACGGAAGAGGAATCAACGAAGTGGATGTAGGTCAGATGACCGAACCCCTATAAAACTATGTTTGCATTTCGTTTTGAGCAATTTACCTTTACTGCAAATTGCTTTACCTTCTAACTACTTTCACTACACTCCCATACTCATTCAATTTACCTTTGCAATGTTTGAGCTGGCAATTTTGCTTCCATTGCAAAGTGTAAGTTTAGCATGTTTAGCATCTTGAGATAGCAACTGTTTGCTTCTCTTTAGACTACAAACTAGCAATTTTTACGATATGCAAGTTTTACTACATACAAGCTAGCAACAATTTTGAAAGTAAGTGCAAGAAAGCTTTCTTGTGTAAGCTCATGATTCTTGCTTCATATTGCAATGTGCAAGTTACAAGTTTTGCTTCTTGAAAGATAACACATTTGCTTGAGATTATAAGATTGCATTTCTTACTTCTATTTAGATTGCAAGATTTGCAATTCATTGGTAGTGTTCACGATAGCAAGTTCTTTCAATGAAATGATCGAGTTAGCAAATTTTCCTTCCTTTGGAATATGCAGGCTAGTAAACTAACTCCCCCTTTTATCATTATCGAAAAGAAGGGAGAAATCAATGGCTAAAAAATTTAATCATTATGCAAGCCATATTATAAAATCATGTCATGATATCAAGAAAATTCAAGAAGGACATGATTCATTCGACAAATCTTTTTAATAAAGCAAAAGAATTATACAACTAAGGATTGTGATTAAAATATATCAATATCATAGATTAAGTCATGATTCGTGATTCATCATAAAGGAAATTAATTTTCAATCATCAAATAAGGCATTTAAAGAATTTTTGAAACATAGGAGAATGATTAATTTAAGCATGCAATGTTTCTATCAAATTCAAGTCATGAATACCAATACTTTCATATTGTGAGTATCAATTCATGAATACCAAAAGATATTATTTGTGATTCCAATTTTGCAAGATCAAGATTATGATTTAGATAAAACTCATTCATCTAAGCATGAGTTCGAGATTCACAAAATTGTTAACTTGAAACTAATAATCAAGTCATCAAAATCAATTTCGAGATTCACAAAATATCATGAAATCATTAATCTCGATCAGATGGGAAAAGCATTTTTTAAGTGATTCTTTTTCATCTAAGCATGCCTTAGTCTTTATATGCCAAATCAAGATAAGCATGAAAGTTCAAGACGTAAAGGCAAAATCTTATAAAACAACTCATCAAACAAGATTTTAAACATCTATTTTCAAGCCAAATAAAGAGTAAGTCAAGGATTCAATTATTTCATGTCATGAATTCCAACAGGCATCTCAAATTATCAACATCACATTAAAAAGATATTTCAAAAATATACATCGATAAGTGATTCATTTGTATCATTTCATTCTTCGGAAGATTCTCCTCTTTGGTAAATAAATCTAGGAGAATAAAATGAATTAAGGGAGATATAACATGATTGAAGTATTGAACATGATTCATATTTAAAATATATCTCATGTCATAAGTATGAATCAAGCATATGTGAAATCCGAAATCATCCTCAAAGTCACATTCATTAAATTCATACATGACAAGCATAGATTTATTGAAAAGTCGATAAGATAGAGGATCACATTTTATTTTTATAAATTTCTATTCATGTGATTTGCTTCTTATAAGCAAGCCTTTACCTATAATAAAACAAGTGTCAACATTTAAGATGGAAAGGTAAATTTCATAAAACAAATTATCAAGCATGATTCCATGATAACATCCTTTTAATATCTTCATATTCATCATCAAGTATGATTTCAAAAAGTATGTTCAAGAGAAATCATTAAGACCAAATGCATGATACACTCATTTATTTTCAAAATATTCATCATGTTTATTTTCATGAGATTCACAAGATTGGTAAAATAAATTCATTAATCTCAATAGGATAGAAAATTCATTTCCATTTTATACAATTGATTTCATGTGAGGGTATTCAAGTCTTTTGTGAAAACATGTATCATCATTTAAAATCGAAACATAAGTTTCATCATGAAACCGTCAAGACAAAACACATCATGATATTACATCTATCATCAAAAGACTATCAAGAAATTCATACATAGATGTACATACACTATGTCATCTTAATATGTCATGAGAATTTCATCTTAATTCATCATAAAAACGATTAGACCAAAAACATATTAATCTAAAATGAGAGTTTCAAATCAACATTTACTTCAAAAACTCATGCATGATATAAAATCATCAAGATACACATGCATGGATTAATCCTAAGCATTATTACATATCAAATAATTATCATCCCTAATGTTGCATACATCATTCAACATTTCAAAACATAACATGAATGAAACCTTAGCAATATACTTTTCATGATCAAATTTTTAATTTTGCAAATATGCTAAAAAGAAAAACATGATATAATTTTTAGAAAATAATTTTTTTTTTCCTATTCCTACTATCTAAATTAAGCACTCATGAAAAACTTCAAGTAATTTCAAAATAATTCAAGACAATTGAGTTACTTACCTTGTAGTCGAAGCTCGTCAAAGCCCAATTCGCCGTTTCACCTTTGGAAGTTCTTGATTCATCCTTGGTTGCCTTCCTCTTCTTTGGCATCTTCCTCCGTTCAAGTTCATTATTTATTTTAGATTTTTGTTTAATAAACTTATTAAGATTTAGTGTTCGAAGTTCATGTTCATCATTGTCCTCATCACATGAGTCATCGCTCAAGTGGTATTTATTTGTCCGGAGTTCCAAATCTTTCCTATTCTTTGGAAGGTGGTTCAAGTGCTCATCGGGTTCAAAATGTTCCAAAAGTGTCATTTTATAGGTCATTAATGACCCGATTAATTCTTCTAATGAAAAATTATTTAAATTTTCTATCTCTTGCATTGCGGTTATTTTAGGATCCCACCTTTTTGAAAGGGATCTTAAGATCTTGCTTACGAGATTAAAATTCGAAAAAAATTTACCAAGAACTCTTAGATTATTGACGACATCCATGAAACGGGTGTACATGTCGCCTATAGTCTCGCTTGGTTGCATTTGAAAAAGCTCAAAATCATGTAATAAAATGTTAACTTTCGAATCTTTGACTCTACTAGTTCCCTCGTGCGTGATTTCAAGTGTTCACCAAATATCAAAAACTGTTTCGCACGTAGAAATCCGATTGAACTCATTTTTGTCCAAAGCGCAAAATAAGGCATTCATAGCCTTTGCGTTTAAAGAAAAATACTTCTTCTCCAAATATGACCATTCGTTCATCAGTTTAGAGGGAAGTTGAACACCATTTTCAACAATATTCCATAAATCCAAATTCATAGAAATCAAGAAAACTCTCATTCAAGTTTTCCAATAAGTGTAGTCCAATCCGTTAAACAACGGTGGATGAACAACCGATAAGCCCTCTTGAAAGCGATGAAGAGCCATTTCTCTCGGGTGTAAATTCGAAATGAGAAATACCGGGCTCTGATACCAATTGTTAGGATCAAGAGCACTAAGAGGGGGGGGGGGGGGGGGGGTGAATTAGTGTAGTAGAAAACTTTCGATGATTAAAACTGCGTTCGTACGTTGAAATCTGATTCTAACGTAAAAGTCATTTCATGTAGATAATAACTTTGAAAGCTTACAGAAACGTATTTGAAGTAAAGTAAGGAAGGCAGTTTACAATTAAGATAAATAGCACGAAGGAAATGCAAACCAGATTTTAGAGTGGTTTGGTCAAACGTGACTTACATCCACTTTCGGCTTCCTCCTCCGACGATGTCACTGACGTCTACTAGAGACCCTCCTTCAATAGGCGAAGGCCAACCACCTTTTTACAGTTTCACTCCTTTTGACGGGCTTAGGAGACAACCCTTACAAAATTTCTCTCCTCTCTTGAAAGCTCAAAACTTGAAAGAAAAGAGGGAGGAGAACTTCTAGCCTTTACAACACTTTTAAGCTCTAAAAATCATAGAGTAAGATTGGATTTTTGGTGCCTTTGGTTGCCCTTTCATGCAGGAAAGGGTGGGGTTTATATAGGCCTCAAACTGGTTTGAATTTAGAGCTCAAAAGTGTCTTTTCCCAGATTTTTGAGGTCCTGGCGGTACTACCTCCTAACTAGGGCGGTACAACCGCCTGGCAGCTCGGAGACTGAGCCTCTGGGTGGTGCCACCGCTTGTCAGGGGTGGTTGCACCGCCCAGTCTCACTCGGAGACTAAGCCCAATCGGTGCCACCGCCTGACTAGGGCGGTTGCACCGCCCAGTCTCGCTAGGAGACTGAGCCCAAGCGGTGCCACTGCTTGACTAGGGTGGTCGCACCGCCTAGTCTTGCTCGGAGACTGAGCCCAAGCGGTGCCACCACCTGAGTTGAGCGGTTGCACCGCCCAGCTTTCCTGGGAGACCATCTCCTAGGTGGTGCCACCGCTACCCTAGCGGTGCCACCGCTACCCTAGCGGTGCCACCGCTAACAAGAATTCCGGTCCGAATGGGTTGATCCATTCGGCCCAACTTAGGTCTATCAAGGGCCTAACTACCCCAGATTAAGTTAATGGGATCACCTCCCATTCCTAACTTAATCTACATGCTAACTACGATATTTCTTAAGACATTTACTGCAACTTGCTCCGGTGTGTCAATCGCTTCTTCCGGTGAGCATCCGGCAAACTTCCGGTGAACATCCGACGAACCTTCGACGATGCTCCGGCGGACTTTCGGCAAACTCTTTGACTTGCGACGATTCACTTGGCGAGTTCTGACGAGCATCTTTGGCAAGCTCTTGGACTTCTCGGATTTGTTCCCGCAGAACCTCCAACGACCATCCGGACTTCCGTCGAACTCTCGAACTCCCAACGTGATCATAGTCTTGACTCCGGCGTAACTCCTGCTATATGTCTTACATCCATCGTAGTTAATCCTACACATGTAAAACAAAACTTCGATCAAGACAATTAATCCTAAGCAATTAACCAAGTTGTCCGGCATGTCATTGGTCCCTTGACGCTTCATCCGATTATTCGGTGCATCATCCTCTTTTGCGGCCTATTGCCCAATCGGTCAGTTGACTCCGCAACTCCGATATCCTTGGCACAATACCAGCTCTTCTTGGCCTGATGCCCGAGTCCACATCCTGAAGCCTTTTATCGATACGTCGACCGATCCACCGGCCTGACGTCCAATCTTCTAACATGTTCCTCTAGCACAACATGATTTTTCCTACTTTAATTGTCTCATCCTGATCAAAGTATCCTGTGTCACTCAAAACACAGATTAAATCATAAACATATATCAAGTGGTTTCATCATCAAAATACGAGATTCAACAATAGCAAGCCTAGAGATTTGAGGAGCGTCGTCGCAACCCTGTTGTGTGGATCACCACTATAGAGGATGATGCTTAACCTCCTTCATCCACTCCTACAGATTTATAGGGATTCAGGGATATACGATCTCCTTAGGTAACACAACTATCTTTCTCACATGTGATTTTCTATGTCGCGGGGTTTACACACTAATCTTCACACGACATTGAACACCTTTTAGGAAATTTAGGATTTTTGTTTTCTGTTCTTCAACTACGCATGTGATTTGGCCCTTAAGATTTCCCAACAACTCCATGCAGAAATAATTATGGTATTTATAGACCCTAAATGGCTTCAAAATTAGAGCCAAAAAAGGTCTCATCCTAGGTTTCCCGGGTACTAGTGGTACCACTGCTTGCAGCACTAACACTGGGCGGTACCACTGCCCAGTCTGGCGGTACTACCACATGGGAGATTGTGTCTAGGCGGTACCACCACCCAGACTAGTGGTACCATCGCTTGACAATCTTAGAGATCGAGTATGGGCTATACCATTGGCCATACAAGCGTTACTACTGCCTGATATAATCTCGGAGACTATGCCACCAAATACCGCCTGACACAGTCTCGGGGATTATGCCACCGATGGGTCCATTTGTTGGGTCACTATTAGGCCTTTCACTTAGCCCAACATAGCCCAAACTTGGGCCCAATTGGCCCCTGATTGAGTTAGCCCAGTTCTAACATAATTACACATAAAACATACTTCGATCTTGACAATTATTACAAAACTTGAATCAAATGTTGTCTAGCATATCATTGGTTTATCGATGCTTCATCTAAATCTTCGGTGCATCGTCCTCTCTTGCGACCTATTGCCCAATCATCCAGTTGACTTTTGTAACTCTGATTTCCTTGGCGCAACTTCCGCTCTTCTTGGCTCGATGCCCGAACCCATGTCTCGAAGCCTTCTATATTTACACCGACCGATCCTCTAGCTCGACGTCCAATCTTTTGACATGTCCTACTCTAGCCCAACGTGATTCTTCCTACTTCAATTGTCTCTCCCTGATCGAAGCTTCCCGCGTCACTCAAAACCCAGATTAGATCATAAACACATCAATTGATTTCATCAACAAAATTCGAGATTCAATAATCTCCCCCTTTTTTATGATGATAATTAATTGATGACAGAGTTTAAACTAAACTCCCCCTATCAATATGTCATATTGATAGAACTCTTGAATTTAAAAATCCAAGCAATATGTCATCATAAAATCATGCATAATCAAATTTTCAATATATCATTCCATGCATGTTCATCATTATAACTTCTCCCCCATTGTCATCAACAAAAAGGAGAAGTATAACTATCAATGTTTTAGAGGTATATGCTTAGGAATTTGGCAACTTTCCCATCACTTTAGAACATGTAAGCTAGTGAGTTCTTTCTTCTCTTTTGAGAATTGCAAACTAGCAATTTTTGCTTCCTTTGTAACATTCGAGCTAGCAATTTTTGCTTCTTTTGCAAAGCGCAAGCTAGCAAAATTTTACATCATTTCACAACATGCAAGCTAGCAGCAATTTTGAGTTTTGTAAGTTTATAAATTTTACTATATGCGCAAGTTAGCATGTTTGCTTTTCTTTACGATGTTCAAACTAGCAAATTTTTGAAAAAGAATGCGAGATAGTAAATAGCAAGTTTAGAACATGTAAGCTAGCAAGTATTCTTTTTTACATATGAATGTTGGGAAAATTTTTGCATCTTTTGATATAAGCAAGCTAGCAAGTTTTTCTTCCTTTTGTAATGTACAAGTTTCCAAATTTTGCATCTTGAGCTAGCAGCTCTTTCTCCCCCTTTGTCATTGTCAAAAAGAAGGGAAGAATACAATATTGTAATTCTTTTCCCTTTACATCAATTTTCAAATTATGACAAAGATAAATAACAATGATAGATTTATATTAATGTTTCAATCATCAAAAATAAAAGATCAAGTCATGAATACTAAATGACCATGAATCTTTTCGACAAATCTCCTTTTAAATAGAAAACAATCTTGATTCATTCAATAGAAAATTCAAATTATAATTGCAAGAAATCAAGATCATAACTTCAATAAAGCTTCTCTTTAATATATAGTAAGTAGAATCATAGGAGAATAATGAAAATCTTTATTCATATAAAGAAAATCTCAACTTATCACGATTTGATAAACATACTCTTAAAAGAGTGAATCATATATACATCAAGAAAGATGTTTCATGTTGAATATATCAGAAGTTGTAATTATGATAGATGATTTAGTTGAATATATCATCTCATTAGTCATATAAAAATAGATCCAAAATCATAATCAAAATCACTTTTCAAAATATTCAATGAAGGCAACGTAGATAGATTCATACGAGAACTTAATTTATGCATAATGTCTCAATTCATCATGAATCATAAAAATTTAGAGTATCAAGTGAAGGAATCATGATTCATGTGACAAAAAGATTATCGATTCGTTCATTCAAACTCATCATGCATAGTTTCAAAATGTAAAATCAACAAATATGATATAAACAGATTCATCAATCTCCCTTTGTTTTAAATCTTGATAAGATAGGGATTGAGAAATTATTAAGAAAATTGCTTTCCACCCTTTTTTGTTTGAATTTATGTTATTCATTTCACACAAGCATGCCCAAGTTTTTTTACACCAAATCAAAACATGCATCATCGTTTAAGACAGAAAAACAAATTTGATCAAACAAAATCATCATGACTAAAAATATAACACATTAAATATAAGGCTTCTTTAAATAAGAGATTTGATTTATCATTTTAATTCCAAAATTAATACATTTTCCTTTTTATGTGTTTCATTTTATGTGATTGATTTTATATAATATGCTCAAGTTTTTCATATGAAAACCATCCATCATGTTTAAAATCGAAAAGCAACTTTCATTATGACAAAGATCAATAAGCTATAAGTCAAAAAAATTATCATGCATAGTTTTAAAATATAAGCTCAAAAAACAATATGGAAATCATCAAGATACACATTATTGCTTCTTAAAACATACATAGAATTAATCTTAATAGGTGTACAAGCATTAGATTTAAATCTAACATTTGATTTCTTTATTATAAAACATACAATTGTCATGATCATTTTTTCAAAGTAATTAGAAAAAGAAGCATGATATATTTGTTATAATTTTTTTTATTTTTTACTAATTAATTTAAAAACAGCTCACGAAAAAGCATCAAGTAATTTCAAAATAAACTAAAGGAGTTTCGTTTGAGTTGTTTACCTCATTATCAAGAGTCACCAAAGTGAAGTTCACCACTTCGTCTTCATTGGTTTGCTCATCATCTTTGGATGCACTTGTTTCGTCCCTAGTTACCTTGAGTGCTTTTTTGTTCTTTGGTGAATTTTTCTTTTTAATTTTAATTTTATTATTATTCTCTAGTTTCATGTTTTATAAATTTTATTAATTTACTTGTGAGGAGTTCTATGTCATCATCACTTGAGCTTTTTCTCGAGTGGTATTCTTGAGTTTTAAGTGTCAAATCCTTCTTATTCTTTGGAAGGTTATTATCAAGTTTATCAAGTTTATCATGCACCTTACATGTCATTTTAAAGGTCATTAATGACTGGATAAGTTCTTCAAGAGCAAGGTTGTTTAGGTCCTTTGCTTCTTGTATTACCGTTACTTTGGAATCCTAGTTTTTAGGAAGAGAACATAAAACTTTTTTCACAAGTTCAAGATTTGAAAAACATTTGCCAAGAGCTTTCAAACTATTGATGACATTCTTAAAATAGGTGTACATATTAACAATAGTTTCGCTTCGCTTCATACGAAACAATTCAAAATCATGCATTAAAAGATTAATCTTTGAATCTTTAAATCTACTAGTGCCTTCATGTGTAATTTTAAGTATATGCAAAATATCGAAAGCCATTTCATAAATAGATACTCGACTGAACTCATTTTTATCTAAAGCGCAAAACAAGGCATTCATAGCCTTGGCATTTAATGAGAAAGTTTTCTTCTTCAACTTATTCCTATCGTTCATTGGATGAGAACACTTTTGAAAGCCATTTTCCATAATACTCCATAAATTTAAATCAATATAAAGCAAGAAATCTCTCATTTGACTTTTCTAATATGTGTAGTCCGTCTCATTGAATATAGGAGGATGAATGATAGAAAATCCATCTTCAAATCCAAAAAGAACCAATTCTCTTAGTTCTTAAACCAAATTAGAAAAAACGTGACTCTGATACCAACTAATAGGATCGAGTCAGCACTTAAAGAGGGGGGGGGGGGGCTGTGAATTAGTGCAATAAATAAAAATGATGTGAGTTTAATTCATTTGGATAAAACTGATATAAAAAATATATTTCACTTGAAAGCATTCGTAAGAGTGAAATGAGAAAGTAAAGCAAGTAAGATCGTTTATAGTAAAGGTAAATTGCGTAAATAGTAATGCAAATCGAGATTTATAGTAGTTCAGTCATCGTGACCTACATCTACTCCTGATTTTTCTTCCGTCGAGGCTATCGGTATCTACTAATGATCTTCCTTCAATGGGCGAAGATCAACTACCCTTTTATGGTCTTTCTCCTTTTCACTAGTTTAGAGACAACCCTTACATGCCTCTCTTTCTTAGACCTCACTTATCCCTTTAGACGAACTTCTAAATACTAGGAAAAAGTAATCCTAAATCCTAAGAGATTTTCTCAATTTTTCTCAAGCATTTTCCCCCCTTTTTCAACTCAATTTTGTGCTCAATTCTTGCTACGCCACGTAGGAATAGCTAAGGTATTTATAGTGTTAGGATCAAGAGCGACACTAAGAGGGGAGGGTGAATTAGTGCAGAGGAAAACTTTCTCGATTTTAAAAGTCTTTGTTTCAATTAAAATCGATTACGATGAAAATGATTTCTATTCAATTCGTTTCGGAGAGAATTTAAACTTGAAAGCTTTCGTAAAAGTGTAAGAGAAGATTAAGGAGATTTGCAGTAATGTAAATTGTATAAATGAAAAGCAAACCTGAATTTAGAGTGGTTCGATCAATGTGACCTACATCCACTTTTAGATTCCTCCTTTGATGAGGTCACCATCGTCCACTAAAGGCCTTCCTTCAATAGGGGAAGGCCAACCACCTTTTATAGCTCTTTCTCCTTTTGTCGGGTTTAGGAGACAACCCTTACAGGTCTCACTCCTCTTTCTTGGATGGTTACAAGGCTAAGAGATGAAGGAGGAGAACTCTTCTCACTTTTACAACACTTTAAGACTCAAGAACTCAAGATTATGCCAATAACTTTTGTGCTCTTTCATGCACAAAAGGATGGATTTTTATAGGCCCCAATTGATTCAAATTTAGAGCCAAAAAGTATCTCATCCTAGATTTATAGGGTACTAGCAGTACAAACACCATTAGTGGGTGGTACTACCCCCTATAATCTAACACTAGGTGGTACCACTGCTCAGTCTAGGTGGTACTACCGCCTAATAGAGCTCGGAGATCGAGCTCTGGTGGTACCACCGCTTAACAGGGGTGATACCACCGTTGGCATGTAATAACTACCGGTGGTACCATCGCCTAGTCTGGGCTGTACTAACACCCAGATAACCTGGGGCACTGCTTTCCAAGCGATGTCACCGCCGGCCCTAGCGGTGCCATGGTCGACCAAGAATATAGGGGCTGAATGAGCTACTCAATTTGGCCCAATTCAGCCCTGTTAAGGGCCTAGTTGGCCCAAATTAAGTTAGTGGGATTATCTTCCAATCTTAACTTAATTTATGATCTAACTATGATAATTAAGACATAATCATAGCATTTATTATTCCGGTGCGTCAATTGTTCTTCCGGCGAGCTTCCGACAAACTTCCAACGAACATCCGACGAACTCTTGGCAATGCTCTAGCGGACTCCCGGCAAGCTCCTAGACTTTATGACAATCTTCTTGGATTTCTCGATTAGTTCTGACAGAACTTCCGATGAACATCCAGACTTCGGACGAATTCTCAAACTCCCAATGAGATCTCGATCTTGACTCCGGCACAACACCTGCTTTACGCCTTACTGCAATCATAGTTAATCCTACACACTTATCTCAACACATGGATTAAATCAAATAATTTACCAATTGATTTAATTATGAAAATTTGAGATTCAACAATCTACCCCTTTTTGATGATGACAACCAATTGGTGAAGGAGTTCATCTTAACTCCCTCTATCTAATTGAGAAAAGACACTCTTGAATTCAAGGCCTTTGAATTCAAGCATCAAATTAATAAGTTAGACTTATTATCATCATGCATATCATGATTTACCAAATCTAAAGATGATACCATGTTTTTGTCGATAGAAATGATGTCAAGGTTTGACATCCATTTTCAAGTCCAAATCACAGAAATTTTAACATCAAATTAAGCATGATATTACATCATCATATTTATCATTTGAAGAGATAACATGGAAATTTTCAGCATCAAAGCACAGAATTTTAAATCATCAAAGTAAGCAGCATTTTAAGTTTACAACATCAAGGTAAACAACATAGGATTACAACATCAAAGTAAGCATAATAAAAGAGAGGGATTTCATCCATTTCTCCCCCATTGTCAAAAACAAAAAGGCATACTTGATTATTCAGGTGGTGGCTACTCAAAATGTATAAACAAGGTATTAAGTTGTTGATGAATTTGCTGCAACTCAGTCAAAATTTGATCTTGGCATTATTCAAGTCGATCTTGACGTTGTTCAAATCGATCTATCCGAGTCCCTATGTCATCGATAGATAAGGGAGTGCTTGCTCTACTAGAAGTGTTTCCTCAAAGGGACCAGTTAGAGGAGATTGATTACACCTAAAAATTAGTGTTTCAGGTTCTGGTTCAAGTTGGAGGGGATCAGTCCTTCTAGGCAATCTAGTCCATATAACATTTCTAAATGTACATCTCAATCGTCAAAATAGGTTCCTATTTATGATATTAAATCTATCTAGTTTTATAACTTCTTCATTGGGTGGAATAGCAATATCATAAGCATGGAGTAGTCTTGTGATTAAGCCACCATATGGAAGCATCATATCCCTTTTTGATAGTTCAATCATGTTTGTTAGATTAGGTAACCAAAACAATTGTTATGTCCCTTCATAATCCAATACATGGTACCTAATTCCATTTGGCTTACTTCATCATGATGATATTATTTTGGGAGAATGATACTGATTAGGATGTGATAAAGTATTTTGGTGCTTAAGGATAGTAAATGTTCACAGCTTTTTGGAAGAATAGTTAAGTTAGGATTATTAAAAATTGTACCTAAGGCATCAACGTATGTACTCCCAACTGTTTCTTCATCCCATTGTCCTCTAAAATAACACCCTCTTTCTTTTACCGGAATTCCTATAATGTTGCAAATTGTGCTATCCGTAATGGGTATATGATGTCCTAAGAGATAGGTAGATACCCTTTCGTCTTCATTTATATGTGAATTATTGTAAACTAGCCTAATAAGTCTAGGGTAGATAGGTTCACTCATTTGAAGGATTGGGAGAATGTATAGATTAGTAAACCATTGAATAGGTTCTAAATCATTTAATTCATCCAAATCAATATATTTACCCTTATGAACATGTCTAGACTCTATAGATGAAAATTTTAGGGTATGTTGATTAGAATTGAAAAGTAGGGAGTCATAATTTTCATCTAATTTCCTCTTCCCTTTCTCCCTAGAGGATCTTCTAGAACCCATGGAGACTATAATTATGAAGACAAATAAGGAGCAAGAATAAATAATACAGAAGGGAATTAATTTGATTTAGAGAATACCTTAGCATATTATCCTTCTAGTTATCTTCAAAAGGTTTTTTAGATATTGATCATTGATCTAGTAGGAAGTGGGGATTTTTGAGTTGCTAGAGGGAGAGCAAGATGTTCAAGAGGTTTAGTGTTGTTTGGAGGAGTGCATAATGTGTTGGGGTCAGTTCTACCACTAACCCTAACTTGGTGTTTATAAGGGGCAGGTTGCTGGCGGTGGCATCGCTAGTTGGGTGGTGCTACCGCTTGCCACCCATGACAACTGGCGGTGTCACCGCAAGCTGGGCGGTGCCACCGCCTACAAGCAGTGAGCACTACTCACATAGTTGTGTGGTGCTATCATGGGGTGATTCCAACTTGCAAGATTTTTCTTGTTGTGAACCACACAACCTTATCATATAAATTTCGCATCAGAGAAGAAGATTCGTATTGAAGATTGTATGTTCATGATTCATCATATAAAATGCATGTCATACTCAAACATTATATTGAACTCGTGTTGTAAAATGTATACCATAAGTTCATGATTCATCAAATAACATTTGTACGCAAATATCGTAAAAACTCATATGGAAAAATGCATATGGCTCATTGTGCACACTATAAGATCATGATTCAGGCGAGTGATCAAGAAAGTCCAAAAACAAAAATTTAACAAATTCATGTATTTGGACAGTTTAACATCCCTAATTCCCTTCTAATGAAATCAAATTGTTCTTCATTTAAGGGTTTTGTAAAGATATCAGCTAATTGATGTTTCGTATCAATAAACTCTAATATTACATCATAATTATTAATAAGATCTCGTATGAAGTAATGCCTAATGTTAATGTGTTTAGTTCTAAAGTGTTAAATAGGATTTTTTGTTAAACATATTGCACTTGTATTGTCACATTTTATAGGAATATTCTGAAGAAAAATTTTATAATCTTCTAATGTATTTTTTATCCATATAACTTGTACACAACATGCACTTGCCACAATATATTCTACTTCGGTTTTGGATAGTGCAACCGAATTTTGTTTATTGGAAGACGAAGAGACAAGTGTATGTCCTATAAATTGACACATTCCGGATGTGCTTTTTCTATCTATTCGGCACCCAGCAAAATCAGCATCGGCGTAACTAAGCAATTCAAAATTTTTTGATTTTGGATACCATAATCCTAATTTAGGAGTTCCTTTTAGGTATCTAAAATTCCTTTTAACAGCTTTTAAATGAGATTGGTTGGGGTTAGATTAAAATCTAGCACAATGTTCTATACTAAACGTGATATCCGGTCTAGTTGTAGTGTGGTATAGCAAACTACCTATTATACCCCTATAGGTTTTTTGATCAAAACTTTCTCCACCTTCGTCAATGTCTAACTTAGTGGAGGTACTCATAAGAGTATTGATAGCCTTTGAACTATCCATATTAAACCATTTTAGTAAGTCTAATGCATATTTTGTTTGTCCCATAAAAATACCATCATTAAGTTGTTTGATTTGTAAGCCTAAAAAGAAGGTTAGTTCCTGTATTAGGCTCATTTCAAACTTTAGACATATGCTTTTGGCAAATGATTCACATAAGGATTCATTTATAGAGCCAAAAATAATGTCATCAATATAAATTTGAACAATGAAAAAATTATTTTTTAAATTTTTTATAAACAATGTAGTATCGACCTTGCCTTTATTGAAATTATTTAGAAAAAGAAAAGGGCTAAATCTCTCATACCAAGCCCTTGGGGCTTGTTTTAAATCATAGATAGGTTTAGTCAATTTAAACACATGATTAGGGAGATTATCATTCTCAAATCTAGAAGATTGTTCAACATAAACTTCTTTATAAATAAAGCCATTTAAAAAAGTACTTTTAACATCCATTTGAAACAACTTAAAATTATTACTAGTAGCATAGGCAAGGAGCATCCTTGTGGCTTCTGATTATGCCACAGGAGCGAAGGTCTCTTCATAATCAATACCTTCTTCTTGGTTGAAACATTTAGCCACTAATCTAGCCTTGTTTCTAACCACGATACCAAGTTCATCTTGCTTGTTTCTAAAGACCCATTTAGTACCAATAACTAAATGGTCATTTGGCCTTGGAACAAGCTTCCACACCTCATTTCTCTCAAATTGATTTAGCTCATCTTGCATTGCAATGACTCATGAATCATCTTTCAAGGCCTCATCAATGTATTTAGGTTCAATTTGGGAGAGAAAAGCGGTGTTTGCATAAAAATTCTTAATTGAGGAATGAGTTTGAACCCCTTTAGATGTCTCCTATGATTAGCTCCTCAGGATGACATCTACATACTTCCATTCATCAAGTAAGGATGTTTCAGAAGAAGATGCATCCAAGTTGCTAGGTGGAGAAAGAGATTCATTTAAATTCAAAGTATCAAAATTAAGATCATTATTGAAATCATTTTTCTTAACTTCGAAAACTTTATCAAAAACCACAAGAATTGATTCTTCTATAACCAAAGTTCTTTTGTTAAAGATACGAAAAGTTTTAGAAATGAAAGAATAACCAAGAAAAATTCCTTCATCGGATTTTGCATCAAACTTTTCTAAGGTATCTTTTTCATTCAATATAAAGCATTTACATCTGAAAACTTTAAAATATAAAACATTGGGTTTTTTTTTGTTCCATAACTCATAAGGAGTTTTAGAAAGTAAAAGTCTTACTAGAACCCTATTCATGACATAACATGTTGTATTTATAGCTTCAGCCAAAAAATATTTGGGTAGGCTATGTTCATTTAATATGGTTCTAGCTATTTCTTGTAAGTTTCTATTCTTTCTATCTACTACTCTATTTTGTTGAGGATTTCTTGGAGTAGAGAAGTTGTGTTTGTATCTAGTAGATTCACAAAATTCTTAGAAATTATGGTTTTGAAATTCACCACCGTGATCACTTCGTATTAACGAAATCATAAAGCCCTTTTCATTTTGAACATGTTTACAAAATATAGAGAAATACCTAAAGCAATCACTTTTATGTGCCAAAAAGTAAGTCTATGTGTATCTACTAAAATCATCCACAATGACAAATGCATATTTGCTACCTCCTAGGCTTGATATAGCAATTGGTCTGAACAAGTCCATATGGATCAATTGTAAAGGTCTAGAGGTGCTTTTATTTGGTTCTTAGGTTTGAAGATACATTTTATTTGTTTTCCTAGTTGACATGCGTCACACACAGTATCTTTGACAAACTTGATATGAGGAATTCATCTTACAAGTTCTTTAGATGAAATTTGAGAGATTTGTTTCATGCTAGCATAACCTAATCTCCTATGCCAAAACCAAGCATCATCATTCAAAACCAAAAAACACATTTCATTACATAGATCATTAATGTCGATAGTGTATACATTATTTTATTTTAAGACAATCATAGATGTGTTTTTGTGTGGTTTTTCAGTAATACAAGCATTAGATTCAAATTTAATGATGTATCCTTTATCACACAATTGACTAATGCTTAAGAAATTATGCTTTAAGCCATCAACTAATAACACATATTCGATAAAGAAGTTGGATTTGTTACCTATGTTTCCTTTGCCAATGATTTTACCCTTGTTGTTGTCTCCGAAGGTGATATATCCTTCGTCTATGCTAGTAATCATAGAGAATTGAGATGGATATCCGGTCATATACCTTGAGCATCCACTGTCAAGGTATCATTTCTTGCTCCTAGCTTATGATTGTACATTCTTAGGTACCCATTTGACCTTGGGTGCCTTAAAAATTGATCTACATAGCTTATCAAGTTGCATTGAGTCATTTGAGGTTCTTTTAGGAACCCAAATCAAATTATGTAGACTATATTTCTTGAATGGATAATGATAAGCTACATGCCTAAATTTGTAACAAAAATTACATTTGTTTAGGGATGAAACATGCAAAGCAGGACCTTTAACAAAGGTGGTTGGATTTTGGTGAGAGCTACTCACAAATCTAATTCTGCCTTTTCTATGAACATGACCCTTGTTGGTGTTAGGATCAAGAGTGGCACTAAGAGGGGGGGTGAACTAGTGTAGCGAAAAACTTTTACGATTTCAAAAGTCTACGTTTCGATTAAAACTGATTCCGACGAAAATCATTTCATAAAGAGTTTAACTTGAAAGCGTACGTGTAGATAAAGTAGATAAAGTAGTAAGAGGGTAATGTAGCTTGCAGTAATGAAACTTGCACAAATTGAAAAGAAAACCAGGATTTAGAGTGGTTCTGTCAACG
This sequence comes from Musa acuminata AAA Group, assembly GCF_036884655.1. NCBI lineage: Eukaryota > Viridiplantae > Streptophyta > Magnoliopsida > Zingiberales > Musaceae > Musa > Musa acuminata. The sequence continues at coordinate 15,792,026 of NC_088340.1, forward strand.
TGACCTATATCTACTTTCAGATTCCTCCTCCGACGAGATCTCCGGCGTCCACTAAAGGCCTTCCTTCAATAGGTGAAGACTAACCACCTCTTTTACAACACTTTCTCCTTTTCACTAGTTTAGGATGTTGAATCTTGATTTTGATGATGAACCAATTGATAAGTGTTTATGTTTTAATATACATTTTGAGTGACGCAGGATGCTTCAATCAGGATGAGACAATTAAATCAGGAAGAATCATGTTGTGCCGGGGAAAAACATGTCAGAAGATTAGACATCGAGCCAGTGGATCGGTTGACGTATCGATAGAAAGCTTCGGGCCATGGATTCAAGCATCAGGCCAAGAAGAGCGGATATTACGCCAAGGATATCAAAGTTGCGGAGTCAACTGGCCGATTGGGCAATAGGCCGCAATAGAGGATGATGTGCCGAAGAATCAGACGAAGCGTCGAGGGACCAATGACATGCCGGACAATATGATTAATGCTTAGTATTAATTGTCTAGATCAAAGTATGTTTTACATATGCAGGATTAACTATGATAATAGGGCATGTAGCAAAATGAAGTCCCGGAGTCAAGATCGAGATCACGTTGGGAGATCGAGAGTTCGTCTGAAGTTTGGACATTCGTCAGAAGTTCTATCGGAACTAGTCGAGAAGTCTCAAAGCTTGCCAGAGAAGCTCGTCGGAACTTGCCAAGAATATCATCATGAAGTCCAGGAGCTTGCCGGGAGTCCGCCGAAACATTGCCAACAGATCGTTAAAAGTTTGTTGGAAGCTCGCCGGAAGAATATACATAAGGACTTATTTAGCTTAGCAAATGGCTTGAATTTGGACCAACCCAATTAGGGGCTAGCTAGGCCCATGTAAGAATTGTGTTGGGCCCAATAAGAGGCCTAAACAGTGCCCCAATAAGTCTCATCGTCTTGGCATAGTCTTCGAGACAGTGTTAGGCAATGGTGCTGACAGTCTAGGCAATTGTACCACCCCTATCAAGGTGCCAAGCGGTGGTACCACCAGTCTAGGTGGTGGTACCGCCCAGCATTACCCCCAGGCGGTGGTATCGCCCAGGCCAGTGTCAATGTCAGATTGACACTAGGCAGTGGTACCGCCCAACGCAGGTGGTGGTACCGCCCATGCCTAGGGAACCTGGGATGGGAAAGTTTTAGGCTCCAAGTTTGAATCAACTTAAAGCCTATAAATACCCCTCTCATTCCTGGTTAAAGAACACAAGCACAGAGAGTTCAAAAGTAGAAAAACGCTGCTGCAATCTTTTTAGAAATTCCCTCCTCCACTCTAAGTTTAGAAATCTGTAAAAGGAGTGTGACTGCTTGTAAGGGTTATCTCTTAAACTCGTGAAAAAGAGAAGAGGGGTATAAAAGGTGATTGGCCTTCGCCTATTGAAGGAAGGCCTCTAGTGGACGCCGGTGACCTCGTTGGAGGAGGAAACCGAAAGTGGATGTAGGTCACTTTGATCGAACCACTCTAAAACTGCCGTGTTCTCTGGTTTGCATTTTATTCTTGCTATTACCTTCTTGCAAACCTCTTTAATCACTTACTGCCTTCAATTCATTTACGAACTTGTTTCAAGTTAAGATATTTCCGAGATCGGTTTTAGTTAGAAATGGTTTTTATCGTAATGAAGTTTTTAAACTGATGTTATTTTACCGCTGCACTAATTCACCCCCTCTCTTATTACCGACCCCCGATCCCAACATAGGAGACAACCCTTACAAGTCTCACTCCTCTTTCTTGGATAGTTACAAGGTTAAGAGATGAAGGAGGAGAATTCTAACTTTTACAACACTTTAAGACTCATGACTTCAAGATTAAGCCAATAGTTTCGTGCCCTTTCATGCAGAAAAGGGTGAGATTTTTATAGGCCCCAATTGCTTCAAAATTGGAGCTAAAAAGTGTCACATCCCTCGAATCCGGGGTACTAGTAGTACCACCAATGTTACTGGGCAATACTACTACCGCTAATATAACCCTAGGTGGTACCACTATCGAACAAAGGCGGTACCACCGCTGGCAACACAGTTGTTGGTGGTACCACCACCCAGTCTGGGTGGTACCACTGCCCAGGAATCCAGGGGCATTGCTTTCCAGGCAGTGCCACTGCCGGTCCTATCGGTGCCACCGCCGACCATATTTTCTGGGGCTGAATTAGGTGCCCAATTCGGCCCAATTCAGTCCTGTTAAGAGCCCAGTTGGCCCATAATTAAGTTAGTGGGATTACCTCCCAATCCTAACTTAATTTATGTTCTAACTACTATAATTAAGACACAATTTATAGTGCTTCTTGTATCGGTGCATCAATTGCTCTTCCAGCGAGCTTCCAACGTACTTCCGACAAACATCCGACGAACTATCGGCAATGTTCCAGCAGACTCCCAACAAGCTCCTGGACTTTATGAAGATCTTCTTGGTGAGTTTTGATGAGCTTCTATGGTAAGCTCCTAGACTTCTCGGTTGGTTCCCGCAAAACTTCCGATGAACATCCGGACTTCCGTCGAACTCTCGAACTCCCAATGAGATCTCGATCTTGACTCCGACACAACACCTTCTTTATGGCTTACTGTCATCGTAGTTAATCTTGCATACTTTTCTCAATATATAGATTAGATCAAACAACTTACAATTGACTTCATCATCAAAATCCGAAATTCAACAATCTCTCTCTTTTTGATGATGACAATCAATTGATGACAGAGTTAACCTTAACTCCCCCTATCTATATGCCATACTTGAGAAAAGGCATTTTTGAATTCAAGACCTTTGAATTCAAAAAAACATTGATAAATTAAGTTCATTTAAACTAATCAATACACACATCATGATTCCTATCATGATCTAACATTCTCAAAATGATGTCAAGGCATGACATCCATTTTCAAGTATGGCATTTTAAATATGAAAGATGACAAAGATAGCAATTCATCATTCTATAGCAAGATATCAATTGTAAAATAGCAAGTTAAGCTCTAGATATCTTATCAAATTTTATCAAGCAAACATATCAAGTATATATGATAAAATACATTGCATACATTTGTCATCAATTTACCATATTTTGGTATTATTTCTTCCCCTTTTTCATCAACAAAAAGGAGAACGATTCAACAATGCAAGTGTGGTAAAAATTTATGCTACTTTTCAATTTGTATACCAATCATATTTCAAGCATTCATGACATGGTATGATTCATATGTTCTAAACATTAAAAGTTATAAACATTAATGAGATAGCTTCCTTCAACTTCTCCTTTTTTATTTTTCATCAAAACTTCGCATGAAGAAGGAAAGTAAGGAGGAAAATCCATTGAGAACAAACTTTGTGAAATGATTTGAATCAAATCAAAAATGATAAAAGAGTTTCGTTAAATCATGCTTCAATTTTCACAAGGATCAAAATATTCATGTGAAATCAAATCCTCATTCTTACAAGTGTTCATCTCATACAAAAAAAATTTATAAAAATTCTTGCATTAGTAAGAAAGAATTCATGTGAAAGAATAATCATATGAAGGATAAAAGAAATTCCATGAATAAACCTTCATAATGAGAGGAACATCACATCAAATCCATTTCTTATTAAAAATTCACAAGAGATAAATCCGTGAGAGATGCATTTGTCAATTAATTCCATATATAAAAAATCATTAAGTGATGGAACAAGAGGATGAAGTAATCTTGATACCAAGGAAGATAAAAACGAAATAGGTTCAGGAAAGCTCCATTTATGAAGTACAAAAAGATAGTCCGGAAAAGATACACATTAAATTCATGCATTCGGACAAATTATCATTCCTAATTCTGCAAATGATCATAATACATCAAGTCATAGATTCCAATAGTTAAATGTAACAAGGAATTTATCCATTCAAAAAATATTTCAAGTCTAATTCTTAGAGTGATATATTCATTAAAGTAAGCTCAGAATTTAACCATCTAGGTAGTTAGCACAGAATTTTACTATCAAAGTAAGTAGCATTTTAGGCATCAAAGCACAACATTGTGATCATCAAGGTATGTAGTATTTTAAACATAGCATTACGATCATTAAAGTAAGTAGCATTTTAAGTTTACATCATTAAGGTAAACAACATAACATAGAGGAATTGTGTCCACTTCTCCTCAAAGTATTAAACTGTTGATGAATTTGCTGCAACTCAGTTAAGATTTGATCTTGGTGTTGTTCAAGCTGATCTTGTCGTTGTTCAAAATGATCCATCCGAGTCCCTATGTCGTCGATAGATAAGGGAGGTGCTTGTTCTTCTAGAGGTGATTCCTCAAAGGGACCAGTTGGAGGAGATAGATTACCCCTAAAAATTAGTGTTTTAGGTTCTGGTTCGGGTTGGAAGGGATCAGTCCTTCTAGGTAGTCTAGTCCATATACTATTTCTAAATGTACATCTCATCCGTCAAAGTAGATTTCTATTTATGATACTAAATCTCTCTAGTTTTATAACTTCTTCTTCGAGTGGAATGTCAATATCATAGGCATGGAGTAGTCTTGTGATTAAGCCATCATATGGAAGCATCATGTCTCTTTTTAATATTTCAATCATGTTTTGCTGGATTAGGTAACCAAAACAATTGTTATGTCCCTTCATAATCGAATACATGGTACCTAGTTCCATTTGGCTGATAAGACCCTTAAGTCCTATCGTCACTCTGATACCAAATGATAAGACCCTACGGTCTTATCGTGGAAGAAAGGGGAGAAAAGAGAATGATAATGATCGCTACGAGGGGATTAGCCTCATTGATCGCTTCGAGGGGATCAGGCCTCCTTGATTGCTTTGAGGGGATCACCCTCGATCACTTAGAGGGGATCGGCCTCCTAGGGTTTGTCCATAAAGTGGAATAATATTTCTTCATCACTATTTATAGAGTTCCACCTAGAGTCCACCAGGACTTGGACTCTTAATAATAAATAAATATTAAATAAACCTCTACCTGACTCTAATTGAACTCAATAAACAATTGAACAAAACAGACTCAATAAACATTATTCAAAATCTCAGGAAAAGGGTCCTAACTGTTCCTCCCTCTTCAAATCAGCCTTGTCCTCAAGGCTAATGTTAGAACTCTAGCTTGGAGAGTCCTAATTGAGAGGGATATTCATGTAAAACTATTAGGACTCTAGCTAGGAGACTCCTAATTGAGAGGGACATTATGTTAGGACTCTAGCTAGGAGAGTCCTAATTGAGAGGGGCATTCATGTAGGAGGTATTTTCTTAGAGAAGAATTAGGAGTTGTAAGGGAATAGGAGTCTTGACTAGGAGTCCTACTAGGAGTTGGTTAGAAGTAAGAGTCTTAAGTATGAGTCTTATTAGGAGTTAGGGTTTAGAAGCCCTATAAATAGCCATGTATTCTTTCTCTTTTCATAGGCAATAGATGAATCTTTTCTGCAGTCTTTGAGCAGCAACTTGGAGGGAGGAACCCCTATAGAGTTCCAAGGAGGCCGATCCCCTAAAGAGATCAACCCCAAGTTTAGAATCTGCAAGGGTTCTAACACCGGGTATCAGAGCAGTAATCTTGGCATCTCGTTGCCCTTCCATTACCGTCCATCAGCCCTCCACAACCTCCCAAAGCAATTCCCACAATTGCTTAAAAGATCGTCGCCGAATTCCGCCATCATCTCCACCACCGTGGATCATCCTTTGATCTCCCCGTGAATTGCAACAGGTTCTGGTTTCCTACCTTACTGCTGCTGCAATTTAGTTATCCTTATTCAAAAATACAAAAAAAAAAAAACTATTCCTATATTGCTGCATAAACCTTTCGTCACAAAGTTTTCATCTCTACGACGAAAGATACATTGCAGAATTCCAGCCGCATAGCACCATCTGTTTGATCTTGCTACTATGCTTTTTCTATCCAAATTTCTATGAAATTTTTATGACATCTTTGACACTTCGTAACAGCAGATTTCCCTTTGGTTTTTTCAAAAAATTCTCAATATAAACCATTGATCTTTTACGTCTAATCTGCTATACTTGAAAATCTGCACTGTAAAATTTCAGCCGCATAGCACTGTTTGTTTGTTCTTGATACTATATTGTTTCTATCCATATCTCTACGAAATTTTTATGATAGCTTTGACACTTCCTAATAGTGGATTTCCCTTTAGTTTCATCAAAAAATTCTCAATATAAACCACTAATCTTTTACGTCCAATCTGCTATACTTAAAAATCTGTGCTGTAGAAAATTTCAGCGGCATATTGTTGCCTTAACCCATCTATTTGCAATCTTTTTTGAATGAAATTTCTTATACACTTCATAGATCATCTTGGATTCCATCTAAAATTGATATATTAAGGAATTCATCTCTAAAAATAATTTTGTGTTGCTGCAAATTTTCATCGTAACTCGCTGAAATATTTCGACGACAATTTTGCTATCGCAACTTGCACCAATTTTCTTGCTGTTATACTGCTGAAATTCTCTTGATTAAATTAGATATCCTTGCTATCATATAAACTGTGATTTTACTATCAATTCCCTCCTCAATTCTCTCAAGTTTTTGGTGAAAATTACATCGAGAAACCGTTGTTTCTTCGACGACAATTCTACTCTTACAAGACAGCACATACTTGCTGCAACTTCCACTGATTTCTATCAAACCTTTGCTACCATCTACCACAGATCCAAAACATTCATCCATAGACCTAAAACTCCACCAAACCACACCCTCAAACTGCACCCAAAATAGCCACAAAACAAACCTAAACCATAGCCAACATCTACCGATCTACCAACCCTTTCGACCATCACCTCTCTCAACCAATACATGCCTTTAATCTGACAACAAAAGAGAGATCTTAACATCACAGATTTGACGGCATATACTATAGAATCTGAGGAGGTAATCAATGCTAAATTCGAAGCCTTCGAGGCGCGAATGGAGGATAAGATTCGGACGCTCTTTACCGAACTCAGATTGGGCCGACCACTAAGCACGAAGAAATCACATCAAGGAGAGAGCTATGCCCAATCGCACCAAACCCAAAGATATGACTTCCAAGAGAGGGGAAGCTCTATGACTGACCCCAACTATCCATGCATGAGAGTGGACTTCCCTAGATGGGAAGAAGGAGACCCGATTGGTTGGATCTCGCACGCGGAGCGATATTTTCAGTACCACAAAACTGCGGATGCATCTATGGTGAAAATTGCAGCTATACATCTTAAAGGGGATGCTATACAGTGGTTTGACTGGTTTGAACATACTTATGGAGTCCTTTCATGGCAACAATTCAAAGAAGGACTGCTGATCCGCTTCAAACCAACCGATTACGAGAATATTGATGGACAACTAGCAAAGATCCGACAAACTTCCACCATTCAGGAGTACCAGACCAGGTTTGAAAGGTTATCTAATCAAACTCATGATTGGTCTCAAAAACAGCTATTGAGGACCTTCATTGAAGGCTTGAAGCCGGAGATTCGAGGAGAAGTTAAAGCGCGACAATCATATACACTTATGGCAGCCATCTCTTTCTGTAACATCCCCTATTTTTTTAAAAATTTAGTAAAAGGTTTGTTTGTAAAAATAAGGATTATTTAATAATTATTTTATATTAAATGATATTATATTAAAGGTTTATGGCTAGGAACCTAAGAGTAAATATTAGAAGTTTGATATAATTTATGAAAGATTCAGATTTAAGTTAAAAAAAGAAAAAAAAAGAAAAAAAAAATATAGTGGACATGTGTCACTAACTAACCTAAGGTTGGTGCCACTTATCTTTGCTCTAAAGATGACACCTAGCCCCTTTCATGCATGCATAACACCTTGCAACTTTTGCATTAGCCAAAAGCTAAATAATTAGATGAAGGGTTAAAGAAAACAAACCTGAAGAGTTGCAGCCAACGTGAGTTTGAGAGAAGAAGAAGAAGAAGAAGAAGAAGAAGAGGAGCTTGAGGTTTTTCATCAATTTTCTCACATTTGGGATTCAAATAATTTGAAGACCTTCTTTCGTTTTGATATAAAGTTATGAATCTGAAAATTTGTCGGTAATCTGACCTCTATGCAATGTTTCGGTCATAACATTTTGTAATAAACTCTGATTTAGACAAAACCTGTTCCATTTGAAATTAGACAAGAAAATCTTTATTTTGATATAAAGATCTAATGATTTGGAGTTTAAATGCCTACTAAGACTTCTATTTAAATTAACCCTACAGATTCTGTAAAACAGGGACCGAAATTTCTGACCTCTTGTTGCTTAACTACTTATAACTTTCTGTTGTGAACTCAGATTCACACAAAGTATATTTTATTCGAAGCTAGACACAAAATGCTTTCTGTATATACCTGATTTGAAATTTTTAGAGTACAATTGCTAACTGAAACATCTGCTTTCATTGACCCTATGGATTCAGTAAAACAGAGCTAATATTTTCAGACCTTTCACTGCGAAATTATCTGTAACTCCCGGTTGTAAATTTCAAATCTTGTAAAATTGATTTACATAAAACTAGATTGACAAAGCTTTCTAATGACACCTATTTTGTATAAATTGGAGCATAATTGGTTATCCAAATAGTTCATACAATGTTCCTATCAAATTCTGCCAGAATCGAGCTTTGGTCGATTTCGGCTTTCCTTGTTACTTTCCTTTGGAAATCGATTTTGGCAAAAACTCTTACTTCAGTTAAGCTTTACATTATTATCTTAAATTCCTGTATACTTTAGTCCTTTATTTATTTGTATATCTGCAGCTATCATCTAAAGTTCATGTTTGCATCGTAATTCGGCACATGCATCCCATTGTTCCGCATTTGCTTTTGAAATGTGCCTCTTCCAGTTTCATTTCGTTGGCCATTGTATTCACCTAACTTTCTTATTCCAATTGAGCTATATGTGATTTCTTGAAATCCTTGTATGCTCTTGCTTTTGCTTCCTTTCAAATCTGAATATACTTGTGAAAGATTATTGCTTACTTCGGATTGACTCGTAAAGGCACATGTACGCTTTGTTGTTCCGCGTGTGCTTCCGATATATGCTGCTTATTGTTAAAACTGCCCTCTTGTACTCTAGTGTGTGGGATTGTCTGGACCCTTGCTAGAAATGGTAAAGGATATGCGCTTGTTGCCCGCTATGTGGGATCCCGCTATGTGGGATATGCGCTTGTTGCCCGCTATGTGGGTATGTGCTTAGAGCCTGCGATGCTCTGCCGGCCCCCTTTGACTTCACCTAGACGTGGGTGGATGGAGCTCCCAAACGTGTGAGACTTTTGTCAGGTGGTCATTCAGAAATGGATGAATCACATTCTGACTGAGATCCCACTACACCTTCTGTATGTTTGATATGATATCCAGAGCTTTGGTTATGTGTTTCTGTACATGCTTTGGATAAGATTGATATGTTTGCATCATCATGTGACATTTGAGCTTCTATTCATGTTTTGTTCTTTGATATATTTATGAAATGTTATAAGTCTTTGTTATACCTTGAAAACTACCATATGTCATCGATATGCTCCTTATGCCAATGATATGCTCCAATACCTTTCCTCGATTATATGAATAAAACGTGCTTCGAACGATATGATATTGTAATTCTGCATTCAAACAAAACATGCTACTGTTTCATCTTGTATCTCTGCTTTGTATTTTGATACCTCATTTGTTTGAAAACTGTTCTCTTTGCTATGGATATGTTAGTCATTTGCTGAGCTTTATATGCTCACCCCGTTGCTATATAAATTTTTCAGGATAGCTTATCGCTCACTAAAATGTGTAAATTGGGTTGAGGCAGTGGAAGACTAGAAGATTTTGGGGCAAATATTTTGTACTTGATAGGTTGATGTTGTATAAGTTCTTTTTAGGTGTAATGAAATATCAATGACAAATCTAGATTGATGTATCTTGTAAATATTTGAAATGTATCTCTTACGTCAGGATTTTGGAAATGTTAAGTCTAAACTGTGTACTGATATAAACATGTAGTACATGTTGGCTTTGTGAGTGCATTAATTGCTGCGCTTATGGATTTATGATATAGTTATGGTTTAGTTAAATTGAGTTTTGGATTTTAAGAATCATCTAGTGACATGATGTATGATTATAAACTGCACAGGTTTTGTGAATTGTGGATTGTAGAGGTGAATGACTTGAATGTTTTTCTTAGTGACCTCAAATGTGTGATTGGATCCTGGATTGTTTGTTGAATCATAATATTATCAATCTTGAGTTAGGTTCACACCTCCTGAATGAAAATTATATTCGGGGGGCGGGGCGTGACACTTTCGCACGACATCAAGAGGAGCAATTGAACCCTGAAGCTCGGAGGACTAGGGTCGCTCCTCAACCAATAATATTGAAGCCCTTAGCCCCCCCTACTATTGACCAAGTCCCTACACCAAAGAGGTTAACAAGAGAAGAGCTTCGGGAGCGATATACGAAGGGGTTATGTTGGCATCGTGACGAGCCGTGGAGCCGTGAGCATCGCAGTAGTAAAGGAGGACTTCTTATGATTGAACCGATAGAAGAAGAGGTCATTAAATATTTAGAAGAGAGCCTTGAACATGAAGAAAAAGATGCAGAAGAAGAGCTACAATCGACCGAAGTTACGGTACATACACTAGTTGGCTACTCATACCCGCAAACAATGAAAGTTGGAGGCCTTCTCAAACAACAACCGATCACTATTCTCATCGACACGAGCAGCACTAATAACTTCCTAAACAGTATGGTTGCTGTCTATATGAACTTACCTATTGAGAATTGCAGCAGGTTTGTCGTTAAGGTCGCCAACGGACGGATTTTGAAGTGTGATCATAGGTGCCCGCAGGTGAAACTGTTGTTGCAGGACCAATAGATAATTGCATATTTCTTCCTCCTCCCTCTTGATGATCATGAGGCCATACTCAGAATTAAATGGTTGATGACATTAGGTGATATTTCTTGGAATTTTATGCAACTAATTATAAAATTTTACAGTAAGGAGAAACAGGTGATACTGCACGGGAAACGTGAGGGCGACGTAACGACGATTTGCACACAACAAATAGAGAAGGTTTTGCATAAAGCATGCAGTGGCTTTTTGATACAACTTGAGCAACAAACTAAGGGAGAGCCAATAAAATTTGAAGATCCAAATCTACTTCCTTTGCTTGCTGAATTTTCAGATATATTTGACGAACCGCGCAACCTGCCTCTTACCCGTCAGCATGATCATTGTATAATGATTCTTCCAGGCAAATCTCCAGCAAATGCTCAGCCATATCAATATCCACATCTCTAGAAGGATAAAATAGAAAGGATTGTAAAAGAGATGCTCAAAACAGGAGTTATTCGGCCAAGTTACAGCCCCTACTCTTCACCGGTGCTCCTCATATGAAGAAGGATGGAATATGGCGATTATGTGTTGATTACCGAGCCCTCAATGGCATAACCATCAAGGATAAATAGCCTATTCCAGTAGTAGATGAGTTGCTAAGGGAGCACAAATCTTTATAAAGCTGGACCTTCGATCCGGGTATCATTAAATACGAGTATGCGAAGAAGACATACAGAAAACCACCTTTTGAATACACAGCAACCACTATGAATTTTTGATTTCTTCATAAGAAGGTGGAATATCTTGGGCATATCATATCAGAGGAAGGTGTGGCAGTAGACCACTTCAAAATTGGAGCAATGCAAAACTGGCTGACCCCGTGGAACATAAAATTGCTACATGGCTTTCTGGGTTTAACAGGCTACTACTACAAGTTCATGAAAAACTATAGAGAGATCAGTGCACCACTTACTTTCTTACTGAAAAAAGATGTCTTCCAATGGTCGGACAGAGCCTCCGCTGCCTTCGACAAACTTAAGGCAGCCATGACGACGACGCCGGTGCAAACACTACCAGATTTCAACCAACCCTTCGTTATTGAGGCCAACGCATCTGTAGTCAGAATTGGAGTCATTCTCATGCAAGATGGTCGACCACTTGTATACACTAGCATGGCATTATCTCCCTCCCATCAAAATAAGTCAACATATGATTGTTAGGATCGGAGCGGCACTAAGAGGGGGGGGGGGGTGAATTAGTACAGCGGATTAAAACTTCGATTTTAACAAAATCTTTCGTACGAAAAGAATGGAACTTGAAAAGTTTAACTTGAAAGCGTATTCTTAAAGTTGCACAGCAAGGGTAATAAGGAACTAAAGCAGTAAGAAGATTTGCAGTAATGTAAATGACAATAATAAAATGCAAACCAGAGATTACGCCGATTTTTAGAGTGGTTCGGTCAAATGACCTACTCCACTTGCGATGCCCCTCTTCGATGAGGCTCCCACCTTCCATTAGCAAATCTCTTGAAATGGAAGGGTAAACACCCCTCTTACAACCTTTTACAAGCAATTCAACCTCTTACAAATTTTCAATAAGAAAGAAGGAGGGGAACTCTCTAGCAAATTGAAAATAAGACTTGCTAAGACTTTCTAAGACTTTTCTCTCAATCAAAATGCTTCTCAAAAGTTGTAACCTCAGCTGAGATTTGAGGGGTATTTATAGGCCTCAAGAGGATTCAAATTTGGGCTCCAAAATTTGAATTCTCTTTAGGTTCCCGAATGCTAGAGGTGCCACTGCCCAGCCAAGCGGTGCCACCGCCCAGCGCTCGGGTGCTGGACGGTGCAACCGCCCAGCCAAGGAGGTGTCACTGCCCAGCTCTCGGGTGCTGGGCGGTGCCACCGCCCAACCAGGCGGTGCCACCGCCTGGCTCTCCGATTTCACTGGTTTGGCTTAATTTAAGCCCAAACCATATCTGACATTGGGCCTAGTTGGCCCCTAACCAGGATATAGGATTATCTCTTAATCCTAATCCTAATTACAAGTGAACTACATAACAAAAACACATCCTAAGCAAGCTTTCAACCATGAACATCGAGTCTTGTTTCGGTGAGCTTTCCGACAAGCTTCTTCCGACGGACTCCCATCAAGCTCCCGATCTTGTGATGACTTTAACGAGTAGCTGAGCCTTCTCGGTGATCTCCGTGAACCTCCGACGATCTCTTCGGCGAACTTCCGAAAATTCTGATAGGTTCTCGATTTCTTCTCGGTTGGTTCCGGCAGCATCTCCGACGATTCTTCGGACTCTTAAACGTACATCGATTTTGACTCCGGTATTCTTGCTTTGTGTTTTCTGGTTATCGTAGTTAATCCTGCACACTTAACTCAATAATATGGATTAGATCAATTAACCCATCAATTGATTTCATCACCAAAATCCGAGATTCAACAATCTCCCCCTTTTTGATGATGATAATCAATTGATGACGGAGTTAAACATAACTCCCCCTATCTATATGCCATATTATGAGAAGATGAAAACACTTGAATTTCATCCATTGAATTCAAGCATAAACCGATAAGTTCTAACCGTAGAGCTTATCGTTATTCTCATTAAGCAATAGTAAATGCGAAACTTCGATGAAAATCATAAGTCAAATGATATGGGACAATTTTTACTACGATAGGAGATAAAGATTTTCAACATGAATTTCATGATATCGATGTAAGGCATGCTTTCAATATGATCAATCAATCTTGTGATATTCTCAAGGATTTTGCAAGGCATATAAGACATTCATATCACACAAGCTTTTGCAATTCATATAAGTCATGCTATTAAAATGATACAAGTCATCACTTTTCTCCCCCTTTGTCATCAACAAAAAGAGAATGAGACTTGAAGCACATAATTTATCATACAAAGATTTTATCATTGATCATACATCACTCATCTATATTATCATTGATCATACAAAGATTTTATCATTCAAAATTAAGTATGCTAAAATATTTACGCAGAGTTCATCTTAAAGGAAAATTCAGCATTCATCCATATTATCAAATCTCTTCTTTTTATAAATAACAAAAATTGTAGATGAACAAAGAAGAGATTGGGATAAGAAAAAAAATTTTAAGTAGTAACTCCAATAAGTCAAGATCATAATTCGAATACAAATCCATTCAAATTCAATTCGTCAACTTGAAACTCATAATCAAGCCATCAAAATCAATTTCGAGATTCAAATTATCATAAAATCATTAATCTTGATCAGATGGAAGCGGTGTTTGACTCAAGATAGGATAAGATAATTTAACAAGTCACCGAGGAACGGAGAGAGAATGAAAAACTTTACGAAAAATCCATTCAAACAAGTTTATTCTTAGGGACAATTTAACATACCTAATTCCCTTCTAATGAATTCAAATTGGTCTTCATTCAAAGATTTTGTAAATATATCTGCTAATTGATGCTTTGTGTCAATGAATTCTAGAACAACATCATTGTTAAGGACATGATCGCGTATGAAATGATGCCTAACGTCGATGTGCTTAGTTCTAGAGTGCAGAATTAGATTTTTAGTAAGACATATGGCACTAGTATTATCACATTTTATGGGAATGTTTTTAAAGTGAATTTCATAGTCTTCTAATGTATTTTTCATCCAAATGACTTGTGCACAACATGCACTTGCAGCAATGTATTCGGCTTCCACCGTAGATAGTGCAACTGAATTTTGTTTCTTGGAAGTCCAAGAAACAAGTGCATGTCCTAAAAATTGGCATGTTCCGGATGTACTTTTTCTATCGATCCTGCATTTGCCAAAATCGGCGTCTGCATAAGCTATTAGATCAAATTTTTCAGATTTTGGATACCACAATCCTAAATTTGGAGTTCCTTTAAGATACCTAAATATTCTTTTAACACTCTTAAGATGAGATAATTTATGATTAGATTGAAACCTAGCGCAAAGTCCTACACTAAACATAATATCTGGTCTAGTCGCGGTGAGGTAGAGTAGACTACCTATCATTCCCCTATATATTTTTTGATCGAAATTTTCACTATTTTCATCCATATCTAACTTAGTCGCAGTGCTCATAGGGGTGTTTATTGCTTTTGAATTATCCATGTTAAATCGTTTTAACAATTCTAATGTATATTTGGATTGGTTAAGAAATATACCATCACTAAGTTGTTTGATTTGTAATCCTAAAAAGAAAGTTAATTCACCCATTAAACTCATTTCAAATTCATGACTCATACATTTGGCAAATGATTCACATAGTGATTCATCCGAAGAGCCAAAAATAATATCGTCAACATAAATTTGCACAATAAGAAAATTATTTTCAAAATGTTTAATAAACAACGTAGTATCAACCTTGCCTTTGGTAAAATTATTTAAAATAAGAAAGGAACTAAGCCTTTCATACCAAGCTCTAGGAGCTTGTTTCAAGCCATAGAGAGCTTTAGTCAATTTGAATACATGATTAGGAAGTAGAGAATTTTCAAATCCGGGAGGTTGTTCGACATATACTACTTCGGAAATAAAACCATTCAAGAAAGCACTTTTGACATCCATTTGAAATAGTTTAAAATTATTACTACTAGCATAGGCAAGGAGCATCCTTATGGCTTCTAATCGAGCCACGGGAGCGAAGGTTTCTTCGTAATCGATACCTTCTTCTTGGTTGAAACCTTTGGCCACTAATCTAGCCTTGTTTCTAACCCCTATACCTGCAGAAAATTTCAGCTGCATATCGTTGCCTTAACCCATCTATTTGCAATCTTTTTTGAATGAAATTTCTTATACACTTCATAGATCATCTTGGCTTCCATCTAAGATTTATCTATTAAGAAATTCATCTCTAAAAATGATTTTATGTTGCTGCAAATTTTCATCATAACCCGCTGAAATTTTTTGACGACAATTCTGCAATTGCAAATTGCACCAATTTCCTTGCTGTTATACTGCCGAAATTTTTTTGATTAAATTAGATATCCTTGCTGTCATATAAACTGTGATTTTGCTATCAATTCCCTCCTCAATTCTCTCAAGTTTTTGGTAGAAATTACGTCGAGAAACCGTTGTTTCTTCGACGACAATTATACTCTTACAAGACAGCACATACTGTTAGAACCCTTGCAGATTCTAAACTTGGGGTTGATCTCTTTAGGGGATCGGCCTCTTTGGAACTCTATAGGGGTTCCTCCCTCCAAGTTGCTGCTCAAAGGCTGCAGAAAAGATTCATCTATTGCTTATGAAAAGAGAAGGAATACATGGCTATTTATAGGGCTTCTAAACCCTAACTCCTAATAGGACTCCTACTTAAGACTCTTACTTCTAACCAACTCCTAATAGGACTCCTAGTCAAGACTCTTATTCCCTTACAACTCCTAATTCTTCTATAAGAAAAAACCTCCTACATGAATGCCCCTCACAATTAGGACTCTCCTAGCTAGAGTCCTAACAGAATGTCCCTCTCAATTAGGACTCTCCTAGCTAGAGTCCTAACATTTTTACATGAATGTCCCTCTCAATTAGGACTCTCCAAGCTAGAGTCCTAACAGACCCGCCCGCCCTCTTCAAATCAGCCTTGTCCTCGAGGCTGATGATTCATGAATTCTGGGAATTTGATTTTCAAGTCATCATAGTTCTCCCAAGTGGCATCTTCTTTTGGTATGTTCGCCCACTGTATTAGCACTTCATTAGTGGGTCGTCGTCGTCGAGTCACGATCCGTCGATCAATAATGGCACTTGGCTGGGTCTGGAGTTCTCTTTGGGTAGTCATATTTGGTGGGTGGCTTTGGGCTGTCTCCAAGCACCTGTTTAAAACTTTCGGTTGGCTGTTGGTTTGTGGGTGATATGTCATACTCCTTTTCAATTTAGTACCCTGCATATAGAATAACTTTGTCCAAAATCTGCTATTGAAGATGCAAGTAGAATTTGTCACAAGCACAATGCGTCCCTTATAGTGTAATTCTTTTGAGTCCCAATTGTAATGAGCCATGGGGCTTGGTGCTTCCTCCAATTTTTTTATAATCTTACTAGTATCTGAATCTTCCTGCCATTCCATCTTAATATCCTTAAGGAAGTTGCTGGTCGGAAGTGAAACGGTCGAAACTTCAACTTGCTCGGGTAGTTGCGAAAGCGCATCTGCAAGAACATTCTCTTTCCCCTTTTTGTAAGTTATTTCAAAATCAAATCCAAGAAGTTTTGTTACCCATTTTTGCTGCTCGAGGGAAGATATCTTCTGCTCCAAGAGATATTTTAGGCTTTTATGGTCGGTCTTGATTTGAAAGTATCGCCTGATCAAGTACAATCTCCACCTTGTTGCTGCACGCACAATGGCGAGCATCTCCTTATCATATGTTGACATATTTTGATCGGAGGGAGATAATGCCTTGCTAGTGTATGCGAGTGATCGACCATCTTGCATGAGAATGGCTCCAATTCTGACTCCAGATGTGTCGGCCTCAATAATGAAGGGTCGGTTGAAATCTGGTAGTGTTAGCACCGGCGTCGTCGTCATGGCTGCCTTAAGTTTGTCGAAGGCAGCGGAGGCTCTGTCCAACCATTGGAAGACATCTTTTTCTAGTAAGGAAGTAAGTGGTGCACTGATCTTTCCATAGTTTTTCACGAACTTGCGGTAGTAGCCTATTAAACCCAGAAAGCCATGTAGCAATTTTATGTTTCTCGAGGTCGGCCAGTTTTGCATTGCTCCAATTTTGAAGGGGTCCACTGCCACACCTTCCTCTGATATGATATGCCCAAGATATTCTACCTTTTGTTGAAGAAAGCAAAAATTCGTGGTTGTTGTGTGTTCAAAAGGTGGTTTTCTGTATGTCTTCTTCGCATGCTCGTATTTGATGATACCCGGATCAAAAGTCCAGCTTTGTAAAGATTTATGCTCCCTTTCATCTAGTAATTCATCTACTATTGGAATAAAGTATTTGTCCTTGATGATTATGCCATTGAGAGCTCGGTAATCAACACATATTCGCCTTGTTCCGTCCTTCTTTCGTACAAGTAGCACCGGCGAAGAGTAGAGGTTGCAACTTGGCCGAATAACTCTTATTTCGAGTATCTCTTTTATAATCCTTTCTATTTCATCCTTCTGGAGATGTGGATACTGATATGGCTGAGCATTTGCGGAAGATTTGCCTGGAAGAATCATTATACAATGATCATGCCGACGGGTAAGAGGTAGGTTGCGCGGTTCGTCAAATATATTTGAAAATTCAGCAAGCAAAGAAAGTAGATTTGGATCTTCAAATTCTGTTGGCTCTCCCTTAGTTTGCTGCTCAAGTTGTACCAAAAAGCCGCTGCATGCTTTATGCAAAACATTCTCCATTTGTTGTGTGCAAATCGTTGTTATGTCGCCCCCACGTTTCCTGTGCAATGTCACCTGTTTCTCCTTACTGTAAAATTTCATAATTAGTTTCATAAAATTCCAAGAAATATCACCTAATGTCATCAACCATTTAATTCTAAGCATGGCCTCATGATTGTTAAGAGGGAGAAGGAAGAAATCTGCAATTATCTCTTGGTCCTACAGCAATAGTTTCTCCTACAAGCGCCTATGATCACAATTCAAAATCCGTCCGTCGGTGACCTTAACATCAAACCTACAGCGATTCTCGATAGGTAATGATATCCGAACAGCAAGCTTACTATTTAGGAAGTTAGTAGTACTGCCCGTGTCGATGAGAACAGTGATTGGTTGTTGTTTGAGAAGACCTCCAATTTTCATCGTTTGCGGGTTTGAGTAGCTAGCTAGTGTATGTACCGTAACTTCGGTCGGTTGTAGCTCTTCTTCTGCATCTTCTTCTTCATGTTCAAGGCTCTCTTTTGGATGTTCAATGACCTCTTCTTCTATCGGTTCAATCATAAGAAGTCCCCCTTTACTACAGCGATGCTCACGGCTCGTCACAATGCCAACATAACCCCTTCGCATATCGCTCCCAAAGCTCTTCTCTTGTTAACCTCTTTGGTGTAGGGACTTGGTCGACAGTAGGGGGGGCTAAGGGCTTCAATATTACTAGTTGAGGAGAGACCCTAGTTCTCCGAGCTTCATGGTTCAATTGCTCCTCTTGATGTCGTGCGAAAGAGATGGCTGCCATAAGCGTATACGGTTGTCGTGCTTTAACTTCTCCTCGGATCTCCGGCTTCAAGCCCTCAATGAAGGTCCTCAATAGCTATTTTTGAGACCAATCATGAGTTTGATTAGATAACCTTTCAAACCTGGTTTGGTACTCCTGAATGGTGGAGGTTTGTTGGATCTTTGCTAGTTGTTCGTCAATATTCTCGTAATCGGTTGGTCTGAAGCGAATCAGTAGTCCTTCTTTGAATTGTCGCCATGAAAGGACTCCATAAGTATGTTCAAACTAGTCAAACCACTGTATAGCATCCCCTTTAAGATGTATAGCTGTAATTTTCACCATAGATACATCCACGGTTTTGTGGTACCGAAAATATCGCTCCGCGCGCAAGATCCAACCAATCGGGTCTCCTTCTTCCCATCTAGGGAAGTCCACTCTCATGCATGGATAGTTGGAATTGGTCATAGAGCCTACCCTCCCTTGGAAGTCATCTCTTCGGGCTTGGTGTGATTGGGCAAAGCTCTCTCTTTGATATGATTTCTTCGGGCTTAGTGGTCGGCCCAATCTGAGTTCGGTAAAGAGCGTCCGAATCTTATCCTCCATTCGCGCCTCCAAGGCTTCGAATTTAGCATTAATTGCCTCCTTAGATGCCATAGTATATAGCCCCAAATCAATGATGTTAAGATCTCTCTTTTGCTGTTGGGTTAAAGGCATGTATAGGTTGAGAGAAGTGATGGTCGAAAGTGTTGGTGGATTGGTGGATGTAGGCTGCGGTTTAGGCTTGTTTTGTGGCTGTTTTGGGTTCAGTTTGAGGGTGTGGTTTGGTAGAGTTTTAGGGCTATGGATGAAAGTTTTGGATCTGTGGTAGATGGTAGCAAAGGTTTGACAGAAATCCGTGGAAGTTGCAGCAACTATGTGCTGTCTTGTAAGAGTAGAATTGTCGTCGAAGAAACAACGGTTTCTCGACGTAATTTTCACCAAAAACTTGAGAGAATTGAGGAGGGAATTGATAGCAAAATCATAGTTTATATGACAGCAAGGATATATAATTTAATCAAGAAAATTTCGGCAGTATAACAGCAAGGAAATTGGTGCAAGTTGCAATTGCAGAATTTTCGTCGAAAAATTTCAGCGGGCTACGATGAAAATTTGCAGCAACATAAAATCATTTTTGGAGATGAATTTCTTAATAGATCAATCTTAGATGGAAGCCAAGATGATCTATGAAGTGTATAAGAAATTTCATTCAAAAAAGATTGCAAATAGATGGGTTAAGGCAACGATATGCAGCTGAAATTTTCTGCAGCATAGATTTTCAAGTGCAGCAGATTGGACATAAAATATCAGTAGTTTATATTGAGAATTTTTCGATGAAACTAAAGGGAAATCTACTGTTAGGAAGTGTCAAAGATGTCATAAAAATTTCGTAAAAATTTGGATAGAAAAAGCACAGTAGCAAGATCAAACAGATGGTGCTATGCGGCTTGAATTCTGCAATTCAAGTGCAGCAGATTGGACATAAAAGATCAGTAGTTTATATTGAAAATTTTTTGATGAAACCAAAGGGAAATCCACTGTTAAGAAGTGTCAAAGATGTCATAAAAAATTCGTAGAAATTTGGATAGAAAAAGCACAGTAGCAAGATCAAACAGATGATGCTATGCGGCTGGAATTCTGCAATGTATCTTTCGTCGTAGAGATGAAAAGTTTATGCAGCAATATAGGAACGATTTTTTTTTTGGATTTTCGAATAAGGATAACTAAATTGCAGCAGCATTAAGGTAGGAAACCAGAACCTATTGCAATTCACGGGGAGATCAAAGGATGATCCGTGGTGGTGGAGATGATGACGGAATTCGGTGACGATCTTTTAAGCAATTGTGGGAATTGCTTTGGATGGTTGTAGAGGATTGATGTATGGCTGTGGAAGGGCAGCGAGATGCCAAGAACGCTACTCTGATACCAGGTGTTAGAACCCTTGCAGATTCTAAACTTGGGGTTGATCTCTTTAGGGGATCGGCCTCCTTGGAACTCTATAGGGGTTCCTCCCTCCAAGTTGCTGCTCAAAGGCTGCAGAAAAGATTCATCTATTGCTTATGAAAAGAGAAGGAATACATGGCTATTTATAGGGCTTCTAAACCCTAACTCCTAATAGGACTCCTACTTAAGACTCTTACTTCTAACCAACTCCTAATATGACTCCTACTCAAGACTCCTATTCCCTTACAACTCCTAATTCTTCTCTAAGAAAAAACCTCCTACATGAATGCCCCTCACAATTAGGACTCTCCTAGCTAGAGTCCTAACAGAATGTCCCTCTCAATTAGGACTCTCCTAGCTAGAGTCCTAACATTTTTACATGAATGTCCCTCTCAATTAGGACTCTCCAAGCTAGAGTCCTAACACATACTTGCTGCAAATTCCATGGATTTCTGTCAAACCTTTGCTACCATCTACCACAGATCCAAAACTTTCATCGATAGCCCTAAAACTCTACCAAACCACACCCTCAAACTGCACCCAAAATAGCCACAAAATAAGCCTAAACCGCAGCCTATATCCACCAATCCACCAACCCTTTCAACCATCACTTCTCTCAACCTATACATGCCTTTAACCCAACAACAAAAGAGAGATCTTAACATCATAGATTTGGGGGTATATACTATGGCATCTAAGGAGGCAATCAATGCTAAATTCGAAGCATTGGAGGCGCAAATGGAGGATAAGATTCGGATGCTCTTTACCGAACTCAGATTGGGCCGACCACTACGCCCGAATAAATCATATGAAGGAGAGAGCTTTACCCAATCACACCAAGCCCGAAGAGATGACTTCCAAGGGAGGGGAGGCTATATGACTGACTCCAACTATCCATGCATGAGAGTGGACTTCCCTAGATGGGAAGAAGGATACCCGATTGGTTGGATCTCGCGCGCGGAGCGATATTTTCGGTACCACAAAACCGCGGATGCATCTATGGTGACAATTGCAGCTATACATCTTGAAGGGGATGCTATACAGTGGTTTGACTAGTTTGAATATACTTATGGAGTCCTTTCATGGCGACAATTTAAAGAAGGACTGCTGATCCGCTTCAAACCAACCGATTTCGAGAATATTGACGGACAACTAGCAAAGATCCGACAAACCTCCACCATTCAAGAGTACCAAACCAGGTTTGAAAGATTATCTAATCAAACTCATGATTGGTCTCAAAAACAGCTATTGAGGACCTTCATTGAGGGCTTGAAGCCGGAGATCCGAGGAAAAGTTAAAGCGCGACAACCATATACGCTTATGGCAGCCATCTCTTTCGCACGACTTCAAGAGAAGCAATTGAACGATGAAGCTCGGAGGACTAGGGTCGCTCCTCCACCAGTAATATTGAAGCCCTCAGCCCCCCCTACTGTCGACCAAGTTCCTACACCAAAGAGGTTATCAATAGAAGAGCTTCGGGAGCAATATGCGAAGGGGTTATGTTGGCATTGTGACGAGCCGTGGAGCAGTGAGCATCGCTGTTATAAAGGAGGACTTCTTATGATTGAACCGATAGAAGAAGAGGTCATTGAATATTCAGAATAGAGCCTTGAACATGAAGAAAAAGATACAGAAGAAGAGCCACAATCGACCAAAGTTACGGTACATACACTAGCTGGCTACTCAAACCCGCAAACGATGAAAGTTGGAGGCCTTCTCAAACAACAACCGATCACTGTTCTCATCGACACGGGCAGCACTAATAACTTCCTAAACAGTAAGGTTGCTGTCTATATGAACTTACCTATTGAGAATTGCAGTAGGTTTGTCGTTAAGGTCACCAACGGACGGATTTTGAAGTGTGATCATAGGTGCCCGCAGGTGAAACTGTTGCTGCAGGACCAAGAGATAATTGCAGATTTCTTCCTCCTCCCTCTTGATGATTATGAGGCCATACTCAGAATTAAATGGTTGATGACATTAGGTGATATTTCTTGGAATTTTATGCAACTATTTATAAAATTTTACAGTAAGGAAAAACAGGTGATACTGCATGGGAAACGTGAGGGCGACGTAACGATGATTTGCACACA